>NC_056435.1:14621476-14921476 GCF_018296145.1 Oncorhynchus tshawytscha
CTGGAAGATAACCTGATGGAGTCTGCAAAAGACCTGAGACTGGGACGGAGATTTGTCTTCCAACAAGACAATGATCCAAAACATAAAGCAAAATCTACAATGGAATGGTTCAAAAATAAACATATCCAGTCGTTAAGAATGGCCAAGTCAAAGTCCAGACCTGAATCCAATCGAGAATCTGTGGAAAGAACTGAAAACTGCTGTTCACAAATGCTCTCCATCCAACCTCACTGAGCTCGAGCTGTTTTGCAAGGAGGAATGGGAAAAAATGTCAGTCTCTCGATGTGCAAAACTGATAGAGACATACCCCAAGTGACTTACAGCTGTAATCGCAGCAAAAGGTGGCGCTACAAAGTATTAACTTAAGGGGGCTGAATAATTTTGCACGCCCAATTTTTCAGTTTTTGTTCCACTTCATGATTGTGTCCCACTTGTTGTTGATTCTTCACAAAAAAATACAGTTTTATATCTTTATGTTTGAAGCCTGAAATGTGGCAAAAGGTCGCAAAGTTCAAGGGGGCCAAATACTTTCGCAAGGCACTGTATAATCCACCAGGGCTTCAAGCTTTAGGAAAATAAATCTCTCCTATATTTACCTGACTTCTAGTTCTTTAAGCCCACACTACCGTTGGGATGCCCCTCCTGTTTGTTTCCAATTAGATGCCGCTCAATGTGTGTGTCCTAAATGGCACCATTTTCCCTATTTAGTGCACTACTTTCGACCAGGGCCCTATGGTCTCTGTTCACAAGTAGTGCACTATAAAGGGTGCCATTTGGGAAACCAGACAGTGTGTTCTGGTGACCAAACACACACGCTGGGTTGTTTCCCCTCATGGGGATCTGCCTAGGAAGAAGTCGAAGCAGTGCCTTGATGTTTTCTAGAGAGACTGGAAGCCGATAGTATGGTAACCAGATCTCCACAGCCACAATCATCACAAGGGATCTGTTTACTGGCTCATCAACAGTGTCCCCCCAGAAACTCGGTTGTTGCCCCGGCAACCCATTTTGTGATAGTCTGTAATCAATAGCATTGTGTGTGCGTCAGAGAATGTGTGTGTGCGTGTGTGTGTGTGTGTGTGCGCATGTGTGGTACTCCCTTCCTTTCTACACTTTCTTGTTGACTAGCTCCATCTCTTTATTCCCCTGGCCAGCGGTTATTGACTGGAATTTGTCGGCTACAGTGTGTGTGTGTGTGTGTGTTTGTGTGTGTGCCTGCGCGTGTTTGCGCGCGCGCGTGTGTGTGTAAATGGAGGCTTGTGTAGGGTGAAACGTGTTACACGTGTGTGTGTGCAAATTTGTGTTTGTGTGTGTTCATTTGCATGCATGTGTGTGTGGTGCCAGAAAATGTACGACACACTGGTATAACACCCTGTCGCGAATCGTGAATAACAAAAGAACATTTGGTGATGATGACATACTGTATAGTGGCACCGGTCAACTGCACAAGCATACATGAAGACTGCTGTTACAATGTCCGCCAGGAGTCAGAGACCAGCTCCTCTGTGGTAACACATCACAACAGCTGTTCCCTATTGCTCTCTGTGTCATGTGGCCCACTTCAGCAGTGCCATTGAGTTTATAACTTTCAGGTGTGGCCTAAATGAAAAGAGCAGTGTACACACTGTGTCATGAACTGCAAGAGTAAAGAACAGTATTTACAAAGATGGTTTAGTATGAAAATATGTTGAAACTATTTCTCTAATAGAAATCCCTGATCATGCTTGTATGCAATTGTCATACTGACGTTGGCTAGCTGAGCTCAGGTGTAGAAACACGTCATTGGGTCAAACGGCCGTCTCACACCGAACTGCACATGTGCAAGCCGTCAAATCAAAGGTGCTCTTTCGATATAAAGTTGTTGTTTTTTGACGAAAATGAAAACGTGTCACTTTGTCACTTTCACAAGGTTGGAGTAATAACATGTCCAGCTACTTAATAAGACATTGGCTCGAATCTAGGTTGTGCCTTTAGATTTGGAAAAAGTTTCACTTCTCTCATTGACATTTCAAACCCCAAACCCAAGGTCTAGTCTGCCGAGTCTGCTTTGCAAGCATTCAAGGAAGTCTCGCGATATTGGGCCTCGTGATGTTAGAAACTCTGTGGTATTTATCTCCACATGCGTGAGTGTGTGTGCCTTCAAGGCATTCTTAGAATCAACAATGTTATTCATTTGGATCCCTATTAGATTTTGCAGCAGCTACAATTCCTGGGGTCCACAAAAATAGGCTAGTGGCCAATCCTCAAAAAGAGCTTTAGTTTTTGATACACCCCTACCCAAGGTATAACTAAGCACAACCATGTTGTAACATATGTCTAAGGTCTCCCATATATGAAATGGATCATTGTGACACACCCCCTTAACTCAAACAGTGCAGAATAATGCATGCCCGGAGGGGGGTGGGCCACATAAGCTCATGGAACTCAATATTGCAAACTCTGATATTGTCACGATCGTCGTATGGAGTAGACCAAAGCACAGCGTGGTTAGAATGCACTATACAAACTATACAAACTATACAAAACAATAAACGAATAACGACCGTGAAGCTACACTGAGAACTGTGCTGACACAAGTAACTGACATAGACATAGACAATCACCCACAACCCAAAATGACAAAACAGGCTACCTAAATATGGTTCCCAATCAGAGACAACGACTAACATCTGCCTCTGATTGAGAACCATATCAGGCCAAACACAGAAACAGACAAACTAGACATCCAACATAGAATGCCCACTCAGATCACACCCTGACCAAACAAAACATATAAACATACAAAGCAAACTATGGTCAGGGCGTGACAGATATTGCTATAATGTGGAATGGAAGTAGTCAATTGTCTGCCCTACATATACAATATAGAATTAGGATATAGTAAAGCATTTTGGAGATATAGATATGTATCACAATGGGAAACAAGTCTATATAAACATCATACATGTTGAAATATTTTCCTGATCAGCAGATGACACTAATGTGGGCTGTGTCAAAAGCTCTAAGTAATTAACAATTTTTAGGGACAATTTGGTACAAGCCCCAAAGGGTTTTGAAAGCCTTGGTTTCCCATCACTACTTGATTGTAGTGTACATTTCATTTTAAAATTAAGTGTGAAAATGAAAGATTCACATTCTGACAACAGTGGATTTTACTCAAACCAAGATTCATAACACAGTCACATACTCACACAGAATATAGCTAGATACATTTAATTTCACTTCACAATTGATTTCTGTTGACTGTAATGTCATAAAGTAACTCATTCTTACCAAATTCATCTACCCTCTTCATCTAATTCAAACACACCACCTCCTAGGAATGAAATGAAAATCCCTAGGAAGGGAAGATCCTCGCCTTAGCCTGTATACACAAGATAAATGTCACTTAATTGCTCCCAATATTCAGTTCGGCATGTTCTGCATGACATCGGGTAAAAGTAACCCATACTGATCTAGCTAAACCGTTATGAGTCATCATACATCAGGAGGAAGCTGAGATTCAACAGAATTGTCTTTCCTTCTTGTGTTCTGTGGCAAAATAACAGTGACTCTGTGTCAAACTGTCAGGTCAAAAGCAGAGTTCAACAGTGTATGCCCTCCTGACTTGGCTTTATTCTGTTCAATACTGTGAAAAATCTGTAAAATAATATTTGACTTTCCCGCTAAGCAAAGGCTTGAACAGATGAGTAGATCCCACACCATAGCCCTTATGTACTATTCCACCCTAGTGTTGTTCTCCATTTTCCTTGATTTACCAATATTTATTGAGAAATGATTTGCATCAGTAGTGACCCACTGGGCACAGACGTCAATTCAACATCTATTTCACTTTGGTTTAATGTAATGTAATTGAAATAACTTGGGAACAACATGGATTCAACCAATGTGTGCCCAGTGGGGAGCTTTAAAGGATCAACTGAGACGGGTCTCTATTGCAAAATGGATTTGAATGTTAATGAGAATGATCCGTATAAACAAACTTCAGCTAAAAGGCTTCTTTTATACTTCCAACACCTGTTTCCTATGCAACCTCTGGCATGCAGGAATGACTAAACACAAAGGTTCTTCGTTTTACACACGCAGCCCAGTGTCATGTGTCATTGTGCAGCGGTTAGGACAGAGTCAGGCACAGGACACAGAACTGAGTAAGAAGACGTACTTTGTATGAAAAGAAACAACGGAATTTCCACGCAGGGAAAACACACCAGCTCTTGAACACTAAACAAAGAACAAACACGCACAAAACCATGTGGGAACTAAAGCGTTAAATAGGGAATAAATTATAACGTAATGGGAACCAGGTGTGTACAATCAAGACAAAACAAATGGAAAAAGAAACGTAGATCGGTGTCAGCTAGAAAGCCGGTGACGACGACCGCTGAACACCGTCCGAACAAGGAGAGACACCAACTTCGGCGGAAGTCTTGACACCCAGTCCTTTGACTCAACCCCAGTACTGACAGTGTCAGCTAGCAGAAGCGTCATGCAACTTTTTGAAGGACCAAAAGTGAGGGAGGGACTCAATGAACATGACACCCCCGTTAGCCATGTTGGGAAGGACATTCCTTTCACTGATTTCCCAGAATGTTGACGTCAGCGAGAGGCGACGGTCCACGGATCCACTCCCGATTCCCGTTCCCATCTGCTATAGGTACGATAAGGATCTCTGTGTGCCTCCAGGCTGCCATCCAAGTGGAGCTCAGTTTGAGGGCCATCGACATGTTATTAGCAAACCATGGGAAGCCGTGCCTCCCCAGCTTCAACATCGATCTACTGGGATGACTGAGAAGACAAGAGGAAGTGGAGGAGAGAGGTTGGAGACAGGTCATTCATGATATGTGCGGCTGGATAAGGATAGGGCCGGGGATGTTTGTGCTCTATCTGTGCTGACATAGGGTCTTGGGGAGTGTCCACTCATCATGTTACTTACTGAGATTGAGCCGATTGTTATACTGACTGTTTAAACCACAAGGAGATGTTCTATTTACAGTTATGTATGAGGGTCCTGTGTGGCTCAATTGGCAAGTGCGTAGCACTAACAATGCCAATGAGCATTCAATTCCGGCAAGAATGACATAAAACCACTACAAATATATAAATTCACTGTACTGTAAATTGCTTGGGCTTAAAGCATCTGCAAAGTGGCACATGTGATATTATATTAGACTGTGTAGCACAAACAATACATTTCTCCATGTGAACTTTCAACATTTCAGTGGGTTAATGTTGCAGTAACTTCTCAAAGTGGGATAAAAAGTGAACTTTTAGCATATTTATTTGCAGACAATTAAAAAGGTTGATAATAATTGCATAACAGAGAGAAAGGTGCTGTTCGTGCGTACCATACCAATTAAGATGGCAAGTACTTTAGAGAAAGCCTGTGTCCTTATACATGTGAAAAACTCCAATGCCCAATTCATTCATGATTATATGTTCTTATTTTTATGAAAGTTGCTTTTATTTCTTAATGAATGCCTGAACATCAGTGCAAGAATGTAGGTGTTGATCTCATCGCTACATTTCTAATCTGTAATGTTTGGTGAGGATCCGAAAACAGAGCGACAGCACAGTACTAAGTCGGCAAGCAATGTGGGCAGGATTTGAAGGAATCCCTGAGGCTCTCACTAACAAAACACATACAGTGCACACACAGACAGACGCGGACACGTGTGCATGCAAACACATAAAACACACACACACAATCAGACACACACACTCAAACGCACTCATAAACCGTGAGACAAAAATAAGAACACACTTACACACCCACACTCACACTCTCGTACACACACCAGATGTTTCCATTTCTTTTCAGGAATGGCTGAGTAAACTGTTGTCTCTAAGAAAACATTCCCCAGTCAACCACACATACTACTAATTTGACCTTGATGTGGTTACTCTAGGCCTTGCAATTTGTCTTGTGTTCAATGTATACAGTACTAGCCTCTTTCCCTTCCCTTTTAATGTCTGAGACGGCATGTGTGATTCTCGGTCCCCCAGCAATTTGTACCATTGTAAGGAGCTTATTGGCTGATTTCGAAGAGAGGATGTCTGTAGCAGATCCATTGGCTGCAATATGAAGGCTGACGTTTTGTGATTATTTGTTGATTACGGACCTTAACACTGTCCCTTTACGGTTTATTATATAGTTGTCGAATAGTTGTTGCAAGAATGGTCTTGCAACGCAGACACTGAACCATTGACTCACGCATTCAACCTGTTACCTTAACCTTGCCGTGCACAACTTATATTGTTGTCCCTTCTCAACAGATATAACGATATAGCGTCAGAAATAAACGCTTTACTACGGACAACAAACAACCCTATCCCTGTTCAGATGCTTATGTGAAATACATCAAAGAGAAACTTGAAGATGGCAATTGCCTAATCTAAAATTAGACATACAGTATATGCTCACTGTTCCCTGAGTTTATTTTTAGACTTTAGCTCAACGGGCTAACAACCCCAAATCCCGGACAGTCACATATGTCCCGATTAGACAGATGCTCTGTAGCTAGGCTGATGCTGAACAGTTACTGTAAAGTACCAGGCCCTAGTATATGTACTGTAAATTGGCAGATGTTGACTACATGAGCTGCAACCTTCCTCATCCAATTCTAGGTTTCCACGGTAACCTCACAAGAAGTAATCCCCGGTGACACAGGGAGGCGCAAAGAGCCATAGAGTCGGCTCAGCGGAGACATTCTGGTCAAAGCCCCCGTCGGCTTTCGTTGGGTCTCTCATTGTAAACCCCATTTTCCCTTTCTCGCTCCCTCATACTGAGTTAGGGTCGAGGGGTCAACCAGATTATCTCCTAATCCCGTTAATCCATCCTCACATCAGTCTAGGATTACAGGCCATTGTAATTGAAGGAGCCACCGCCTCAATTAAAAAAAAGACAGGAAGGCTGACTGATGATTGAGGAAATGCTGTGAAATGAGGAGAGGGAGAAATTATGGTATATTATTATATTATTATGATGTTTTATTTAACTAGGCAAGTTAGTTAAGAACAAATTCTTATTTACAATGACCGCCTACGATGCTGGGCCAATTGTGTTCCGCCCTATGGAACTCCCAATTACAGCCTGTTGTGATACAGCCTGGATTCGAACCAGGGTGTCTGTAGTGACACCCCTAGCACTGAGATGCAGTACCTTAGACCGCTGCGCCACTGTGTGTGTGGGGCGGGGGTGTGGGGGAGATAGTTGGGAGACTGACAGATAGTTGGACAGATGGATGGACAATGTGTGTGTGTATGTGTGTATGTGTGTGTATGACTTTTCAGATGTTAGTCTCTGTTTGTGTATGCGTCTGTGTATCAATGTGAGTTTTCAAGACTTGAAAACTCACATTGATACACACACACACACACACACACACAGAATAACAAGTGCAAAGTCATACAGTCATACACACTCGTGTGAGTTTTCACGTGTGAGTCTGTGTGTGTGTGTGTGTGTATGGCTTCCATATGCAGCTTACATTTGCCCTCTCATATTAGGGCTGTTAGTGTTAGACGTCAGAGGTCAGTGCCTCCTGATCTGTGGACATTTTGTTGATAAGACATCTTTTAGTACTCTGTCAGATTAGTGGATTTAGAGGTCTGTGGCCATGCAGGGTCACAGAGCAGCAGGCCTCTCTGCTGGATCCCTCAAAAGTTTGACTCTAAGAGGCTCCTATAATCTCCAAACACTAGTTCAAGTTCTCTTTCCGCTTGGGAAATGAAGCTCTTGGTAGAACTTGATACTCTGCAATCTATGAGGTGTACGCTGAACTTAGATGGAAATAGTACCTTATTCTCTAAGGTCATTGGGGCGGTAGGTAGCCTAGTAGTTAGAGCGTTGGACTAGTAACCGGAAGAATTTGTTCATAACTGACTTGCCTAGTAAAATAAAATTGTAAAAAATTATCTTTGAGTAGCTCCATTTAGGGCAACTTTGTTTGCTAACTGTGAGATCAAGATAATAGCAGGTAGATTCATGGACTGAAAGGTAGTCATAAATGTATCGTTCCATGTATCCTTCGTTAGTAGTACCATTCTTTAGCTATTTTAAGTATAGTAGTATACAATACATGAGAGTGATTTTACATTTTCAAAAGAAAACAGGTGCAGTGCTATTGTTTTCAAGGAACTTCAATTTATTTGTGACGTGCTCCGAATACAACAGGTGCAGACCTTACAGAGAAATGCTTACTTACAGGCTCTAACCAATAGTGCAAAAAAGGTATTAGGTAAGTAAAGAAATAAAAACAACAGTAAAAACACAGTGAAAAATAACAGCAGCGAGGCTATTTACAGTAGCAAGGCTATAAAAGTAGTGAGGCAACATACAAACACCGGTTAGTCAGGCTGATTGAGGTAGTGTGTACATGTAGATATGGTTAAAGTGACTATGCATATATGATGAACAGAGAGTAGCAGTAACGTAAAAGAGGGTCTGGCAAGTGGTGGGTGGCAGGACACAATGCAGATAGCTCGGTTAGCCAATGTGCGGGAGCACTGGTTGGTCGGGCCAATTGACATGCGGTAGTAGAGAAAACAGTCTATGACTGGGGTGGCTGAGGTCTTTGACAATTTTTAGGGCCTTCCTCTGACACCGCCCGGTGTAGAGGTCCTGGATGGCAGGCAGCTTAGCCCCAGTGATGTACTTAGGCTTTGAATAGGCTTTGTCGTGCCCTCTTCACGAATGCCTTGGTGTGTTTGGACCATTCTAGTTTGTTGTTGATGTGGACAGTAAGGAACTTGAAGCTCTCAACCTGCTCCACTACAGCCCCGTCGATGAGAACGGGGGAGAGTTCTGTCCTCCTTTTCCTGTAGTCCACAATCATCTCTATTAGTCTTGGTTACGTTGAGGGATAGGTTGTTATTCTGGCACCACCCGGCCAGGTCTCTGACCTACTCCCTGTAGGCTGTCTCGTCGTTGTCGGTGATCAGGCCTACCACAGTTGTGTCGTCTGCAAACTTAATGATGGTGTTGGAGTCGTGCCAGGCCATGCAGTCGTGGGTGAACAGGGAGTACAGGAGGGGACCGAATGAACCCAATTAAACGGTGGGTGCGGATGTCATTCACCTGAATGGATCACCCCGTCAATCTCCCTGACCTTCAAAGCCTCCCCCTGCCAGTCTGAAGGGTAGCCTGTGTGACCTTTCATTCTGCTCCACGTTCCCCCTTTTATTCTTATCTTCTACGTGGGCCGATAATGCCTCTTTTCCCCTTCACTCCTTCTGATGTAATTTAAACAGGATTTTCTTCATATCAGGATCTGGGGATAAGAAAGATAGCAGGGCTAGGATGGAGGGAGAGGAGGGAGGGAGAGGAGGGGGAAGGCGAGAGTGAGGTGACAGAAATGTCTGGACTAGGCTGAGATTTGGACTGTGACAACCATAGGTACCTAATGTATCTGTGGCCCTGTTGTGTAGAACAAAACCGTTCTAAAGGATGAATGTGTTAAACATACCAGTGAATCTAACTTTAATGATTGACTACCTTAATGTGTGTGTGTGTGTGCGCGCGTGCGTGCGCGTGCGTACGTGTACACGTTCCCGCGCACGACTACAGTAGGTGTCACAGCACCTACCTGTGACACTCCCGCAACAATCTTGACGTTAATTTAAGACTGTCATTGATCACCCTCTCACAATTTCCACCAACTTCTAAAATATGTTGTTATCATTGATGTAGGACTTGTGCCTCCTGGGCCCTTTGCGAGAGAGGGATGCAGAGAGAGAGAGAGAGAGAGAGAGAGAGAGAGAGAGAGAGAGAGAGAGAGAGAGAGAGAGAGAGAGAGAGAGAGAGAGAGAGAGAGAGAGAGAGAGAGAGAGAGAGAGAGAGAGAGAGAGAGAGAGAGAGAGAGAGAGAGAGAGAGAGAGAGAGAGAGAGAGAGAGAGAGAGAGAGAGAGAGAGAGAGAGAGAGAGAGAGAGAGAGAGAGAGAGAGAGAGAGAGAGAGAGAGAGAGAGAGAGAGAGAGAGAGAGAGAGAGAGAGAGAGAGAGAGAGAGAGAGAGAGAGAGAGAGAGAGAGAGAGAGAGAGAGAGAGAGAGAGAGAGAGAGAGGATGAGAGAGAGAGAGAGAGAGAGAGAGAGAGAGAGAGAGAGAGAGAGAGAGAGAGAGAGAGAGAGAGAGAGAGAGAGAGAGAGAGAGAGAGAGAGAGAGGAGATGTGGAGAGATATGCAGAAACAGAGATAGAGAGAGGAGGAGGCAGTTTTGATACTTCCCTGATTACATCCCTCCCTACATTGCTTCTGCTCCAAACAAGAAACACAAGAGAACAGGGATGAAATACTGTACCATGGGGCCTGGCCCCTTCGTAACCTTCTAAAGCCATCCATCTCACTCCCCTGCCTCAGCAGCGGGCCAATGGATCTCCCTGATTGAATTCCCCCTGTCCTTAACTGATCCGGGGGTGTTAGCTTGCAACAGACTGGCCATATATTCCTCAGGCTAGAGGGTCGGCAAAACATGTTTGCTGATAGTTTCATGACATCTTTCATAGATATTAGTTTGTAAAAACAATTCTCAGGAATAATTAATTACTGTTTTACCAACAATATCAGCCTTTCATGTGTGTATCAGACTTACACTAAAACATACCGGCCACACACATTTCTGACACATCACTCACAGCAATTCTACCAGGCGTTCAGTGTTATTTTGACAGCATACTCACACACTGAGTCGTCCGGAAAAGGGTCTTTCTCCTCTCTTGCCTCTCTCCTTACTGGTTGACTCTCTTTGTGTGTGTGTGTGTGTGTGTGTGTGTGCTCCTGTGTTTGTGCTCCTGTGTCAAACCCTCTTCCTGATAGCCAATACCCCTGCTCCCTGCCCAACCCTGATTTATCTAACGCTAAAACACTTGTTATGCAAAGCGCTTATTAAACCTACGAAGGGAAGGATCAATAAAGCATTCTTTATGGCTACTGCTTAAGAAAATGTGGTGTGGGAGAGACAATGGGCAGGATCTCTTGTGGTTTACCGCCTCCCAGGGTCAAAATTAATTTACTGATGCGGACATGAGAAACACCAGAACCCGATAAAAGGGCAGGATGGGTGATTATGAATTAGACGGCGATGCTGCTTGTAGCCATACATTTTAAACATGTCATTATAGGCTTAAAGAGGGATACATTAATTATAATGATTATTGGCTCGGGAGATATACAAGACAAATGGGGATGTAGGGAGAGGAGAAGCTGGAGGATGGTTCTATAATGACAGGGAGGAAGGTGTGTGTATGTGTGTGTGAGAAAGAGTGTGTGTCTGTTTTAACACCGTTTTACATGCACGCAAACTCCCATATGTGACAGTTCTTGGAATAGATGAACAACCTCAATCACAGATATCTGTGCATGTTGTGATTGTAGAATCATATAAACAGATATAAAATATCAAATGATGAACACGCCGCTGTAGGAGCAGGGGTAGTGGTGAGGGAATGAAGGAAAGTCACTAACAATCATATATCCCAGCTGAGTACAATGACTCTGAGTGATAATTGGATCCATTATAAACTCCAATTTCATCAAGTGCCAATATAGGCTTTTAATGGGGAAGTGCTCTGCTCAAAATGCATTTTGCTGTTTTAACAGCTACTCGTTATTATTTCACCCAGAGATTTTGTCATTTAAGCTTTTGGTGTTTTATTTTAGGAATGGGATTGTGGGTCTTGGAGTTTGGTATTTGTTATTTTGTTAGGATCCCCATTAGCTGTTGCAAAAGCAGCAGCTACTCTTCCTGGGGTCCACACAAAACATGAAACATAATACAGAACATCAATAGACAAGAACAGCTCAAGGAGAGAACTACATAAATGTTTTATACAGGCACACGTAGCCTACAGTACATATCAATGCATACACACAAACTATCTAGATCAAATAGGGGAGAGGCGTTGTGCTGTGAGGTGTTGTTTTATCTGTTTTTTTAAAACCAGGTTTGCTGTTTATTTGAGCAATATGAGGTGGAAGGATGTTCTATGCAATAACGGCTCTATATAATACTGTACGCTTTCTTGAAAAGACTACAGTATATAGTACTGTACGCTTTCTTACTGTGAAAAGACCCCTGGTGGCATGTCTGGTGGGATAAGTGTGTGTGTCAGAGCTGTGTGTAAGTTGACTATGCAAACAATTTCAACACATTAATGTTCTATAAAAAGAAGAAGTGGCGCAGTCAGTCTCCTCTTAGCAGTCAGTCTCTCCTCTTAACTCTTATCCAAGAGAGACTGGCATGCATAGTATTTATATCAGCCCTCTGATTACAATTAAGAGCAAAATGTGCCGCTCTGTTCTGGGCCAGCTGCAGCTTAACTAGGACTTTCCTTGCAGCACTGGACCACACAACTGGACAATAATCAAGTAGACAAAACTAGAGCCTGAGGGACTTGCTTTTTTGAGTGTGGTGTCAAAAAAAGCAGAGCATCTCTTTATTACTGCCAGACCTCTCCCCATCTTTACAACCGTTGAATCTATATGTTTATTATTAACATGACAGATTACAATCTAAAGTAACGGCAAGTAATCTCGTCCCCTCAACTTGTTCAACAGTCACACCATTCATTACCAGATACAGCTGAGGTCTAGAACTTAAGGAATGATTTGTACCAAATACAATGCTCTTAGTTTTAGAGATGTTCAGGATCAGTTTATTACTGGCCACCCATTCCAAAACAGACTGCAACTCTTTGTTAAGGGCTCCAGTGACTCCAGTGACATCTGTGGTTGCTGATGCTTATATGGTTGAATCATGAGCATACATGGACACACATGCTTTATTTAATGTAAGTGTGCAGATCATTGGAAAAAATAGAAAAGAGTAGAGAGCCTAGAGAGCTGCCCTGTGGTACACCACACTTTACATGTTTGACATTAGAGAAGCTTCCATTAAGAAAACCCTTTGAGTTCTTATAGATAGATAGCTCTAAATCCACGATATGGCAGAGGTTGAAAAGCCATAACACGGTTTTTTAATAACAGGTTATGGTCAATAATATCAAATTTGCACTGAAATCTCACAGTACAGCTCCCACAATCTTTTAATTATCAATTTCTTTCAAACAATCATCAGTCATTTGTGTCAGTGCAGTACATGTTGAGTGCCCTTCTCTATAAGTATGATGCTGAGTCTGTTGTTAATTTGTTTACAGAGAAATAGTATTGTATTTGGTCAAACACAATTTTTTCCAACAGTTTGCTAAGTGCTGGCAGCAAGCTTATATGTCTGCTGTTAGAACCAGTAAATGTTGCTTTACCACTCTTGGATAGCGGAATTACTTTGGCTTCCCTCCAGGGGAGGGCAGATAGGAATGGCTATAGAGTAAGCTACCGTCCTCAGTAGCTTTCCATCTAAGTTGTCAATGCCAGGAGGTTTGTCATCATTGATCGATAACAATACTTTCCCACCTCTTCCACAACAACTTCACAAATTTCAAACTTACAATGCTTTTCTTACATTATTTGTTTTTTTATGCCCGAATACAATTGCTCACTGTTTGTTGTTGGCATTTCCTGCCTAAGTTTGCCCACTTTGCCAATGAAATAATCATTAAAACAATTGGCAACATCAAATGGTTTTGTGATGAATTAGCTATCTGATTAGATGAAAGATGGAGTTGAATTTGTCCTTCTGCCCATAATTTCATTTACAGTAATCCAATGTTTTTTCCATCATTCTTTATATCGTTGATCTTGGCTTCATAATACAGTTTCTTCTTCTTTTTGTTGAGTTTAGTTACATACTGTAATTTCTCAATTTGCAGTAAGTTAGTCAGATGTGCAGCCAGACTTATTTGCCACTCCTTTTGCCCCATCTCTTTCAACCATACAGCGTCTGGATGCTCCTCATCAATCACGTCAGACCAACAAATATTTTTAACATCATCCACAAAAGAGTCACAGCAAAATCTTTTGTATGATCTCTTATGTACTAGTTTAGGCCCAGCTGTTGGATCTTTGGCTTTCCTGGATATAGCCACTGTGATCACTGCATCCATGGAGTACGGATACAGCTGTAGAATAGAGTTCTACAGTATTAGTACAAATGTGATCGATACATGTAGATGATCTTGTTCCTGTGGTGTTTGTAAACACCATGGTAGGTTGATTAATAGTGAACCTGAAACCACAGCACTTCAATAACACTTGACATAAGATCTTCTCTAAGCATTACCGGGACATGGCTCTGAATAAATACAGCAACACCTCCCCCATAAGCATTTTACTGTCTCTTCTATAGTTGTTCTATCCCTTTATTGCTACTGCCGTGTCATCAAATTAATTATCTAAGCGAGTCTCAGAAATGGCTAATATATGAATGTTATCTCATGTTAGCAAGTTATTGATTTCAATTAACATTATTGCTAAGGCTACATATATTCATATGGGCTATTTTCAGCCCTTTCCTGGGCAGCTTATCAGAGATAGACATGATACTGAAAAGAGCAAACAAAGCAAGAGAAAAATTAGAATTTCAGCAGTCCATTAATCAATTGGTGTGTGTGTGCTGAGGGGTTGGCTACGCACCCATAGGCTTGGCTCTCTCATCCCTTCCAGGCTTCTGGGAGGGAGGGTGGACAATGAGCCTGTCATGGCAGATGTAAGCAATGTCACCACATTCTCTGGTAGTTTCATGGCTGGGATCAGTTATTTCCTCTTCTTCACAGCTTCAGGACGGACAGTTCTCGTTGAGGAAGATACAGTGCCTTGCGAAAGTATTCGGCCCCCTTGAACTTTGCGACCTTTTGCCACATTTCAGGCTTCAAACATAAAGATATAAAACTGTATTTTTTTGTGAAGAATCAACAACAAGTGAGACACAATCATGAAGTGGAACGACATTTATTGGATATTTCAAACTTTTTTAACAAATCAAAAACTGAAAAATTGGGCGTGCAAAATTATTCAGACCCCTTAAGTTAATACTTTGTAGCGCCACCTTTTGCTGCGATTACAGCTGTAAGCCGCTTGGGGTATGTTTCTATCAGTTTTGCACATCGAGAGACTGAAATTTTTTCCCATTCCACCTTGCAAAACAGCTCGAGCTCAGTGAGGTTGGATGGAGAGCATTTGTGAACAGCAGTTTTCAGTTCTTTCCACAGATTCTCGATTGGATTCAGGTCTGGACTTTGACTTGGCCATTCTAACACCTGGATATGTAAATTTTTGAACCATTCCATTGTAGATTTTGCTTTATGTTTTGGATCATTGTCTTGTTGGAAGACAAATCTCCGTCCCAGTCTCAGGTCTTTTGCAGACTCCATCAAGTTTTCTTCCAGAATGGTCCTGTATTTGGCTCCATCCATCTTCCCATCAATTTTAACCATCTTCCCTGTCCCTGCTGAAGAAAAGCAGGCCCAAACCATGATGCTGCCACCACCATGTTTGACAGTGGGGATGATGTGTTCAGGGTGATGAGCTGTGTTGCTTTTACGCCAAACATAACGTTTTGCATTGTTGCCAAAAAGTTAAATTTTGGTTTCATCTGACCAGAGCACCTTCTTCCACATGTTTGGTGTGTCTCCCAGGTGGCTTGTGGCAAACTTTAAACGACACTTTTTATGGATATCTTTAAGAAATGGCTTTCTTCTTGCCACTCTTCCATAAAGGCCAGATTTGTGCAATATACGACTGATTGTTGTCCTATGGACAGAGTCTCCCACCTCAGCTGTAGATCTCTGCAGTTCATCCAGAGTGATCATGGGCCTCTTGGCTGCATCTCTGATCAGTCTTCTCCTTGTATGAGCTGAAAGTTTAGAGGGACGGCCAGGTCTTGGTAGATTTGCAGTGGTCTGATACTCCTTCCATTTCAATATTATCGCTTGCACAGTGCTCCTTGGGATGTTTAAAGCTTGGGAAATCTTTTTGTATCCAAATCCGGCTTTAAACTTCTTCACAACAGTATCTCGGACCTGCCTGGTGTGTTCCTTGTTCTTCATGATGCTCTCTGCGCTTTTAACGGACCTCTGAGACTATCACAGTGCAGGTGCATTTATACGGAGACTTGATTACACACAGGTGGATTGTATTTATCATCATTAGTCATTTAGGTCAACATTGGATCATTCAGAGATCCTCACTGAACTTCTGGAGAGAGTTTGCTGCACTGAAAGTAAAGGGGCTGAATAATTTTGCACGCCCAATTTTTCAGTTTTTGATTTGTTAAAAAAGTTTGAAATATTCAATAAATGTCGTTCCACTTCATGATTGTGTCCCACTTGTTGTTGATTCTTCACAAAAATACAGTTTTATATCTTTATGTTTGAAGCCTGAAATGTGGCAAAAGGTCGCAAAGTTCAAGGGGGCCGAATACTTTCGCAAGGCACTGTATATGTTCCTCTCTTTCCAGAATAGCTACCTTGTCCTTGAACCTCAGGATCTTGACCACTACGGGCCTGGGCCTATCACCTAGGGCCAACGGTGGGTTGGAGTGTTTACGTGAAATTCTGGGTTGCCTAGATTATGAAAATGTACAACACTCTATTGAAGGGTTCGATTTTTTCTTAACTAAAATGTTTCAATTTAACTTTAATTAGGATATGTGTGAGCATCGAGACAAGTGAGAAAATGAAGGGGCTTGCAAGGTGCAAAGAAATGTTGGTACTTTACTCTTTTGGTGGCCCAAATAATTTAAGTGCCATGAATTTGCATTTATTCATTCATGCTCTTGTATCTTTTATCAATGTTTATTATGAGTATTTCTGTAAATTGATGTGGCTCTCTGCAAAATCAGTTGAAATCAATCAGACTTTTATCTCCCTCACCAACTTCAAACATCAGCTATCTGAGCAGCTAACCGATCGCTGCTGCTGTACATAGTCTATTGGTAAATAGCCCACCCATTTTCACCTACCTCATCCCCATACTGTTTTTATTTATTTACTTGCTCTTTTGCACACCAATATCTCTACCTGTACATGACCATCTGATCATTTATCACTCCAGTGTTAATCTGCAAAATTGTAATTATTCGCCTACCTCCTCATGCCTTTTTGCACACATTGTATATAGACTCCCCCCTTTGTTTTCTACTGTGTTATTGACTTGTTAATTGTTTATTCCATGTGTAACTCTGTGTTGTCTGCTCACACTGCTATGCTTTATCTTGGCCAGGTCGCAGTTGCAAATGAGAACTTGTTCTCAACTGGCCTACCTGGTTAAATAAAGGTGAAATAAAAAAAATAAAAAAAATAAAAAATCACCGGATGTTTTGGAAGCAAAACATTACTGAACGTAACGCGCCAACGTAAACTGACATTTTTGGATATAAATATGACTCCTCTCTTTGGCTGGAAAAATGGCTGTGTGTGTTTTTGTGACTTGGCTCTGACCTAACATAATCATATGTTGTGCTTTCACTGTAAATCCTTTTTGAAATCAGACACAATGGGTAGATTAACAAGAAGTTTATCTTTCATTTGGTGTATTGCACTTGTTAATGTGTGAAAGTTACATATTTCTAAAAAATATTTTTGAATTTCACGTGCTGCCTTTTCAGCGGAATGTTGTCGAGGGGTGCCACTAGCGGAACCCCTAGCCATAAGAAGATTTATTAAGGCACATGAAAGTTCACATGTCTGAGAAGGCATTTCTGCCCCAAAATGCATTTTGATTAAAAAAAGGTTTACGTTCAAACCGCTCTCCTGTGAAGTAGTGACCCGCGACATACGCCTAGTTTCTTGAAACGGGTCACATAAGTCACCCATAATGATTTGAATTAGTACAGGTTTATCGATCTTCAGTTCTCATTAGAGCAGTTAAACTTTGATTTGGTTAGGTTAACAAAGAGCTTTGGGTGTTGTAAGTGCCTATTAGAAGAGCATGAATGAATAACTGCAAATTCATAGCACTTAAATGATTTGGGCCACCAAAAGAGAAAAGTTCCAACATTTCTTTGCATCTTGCAAGAGGCTGAAGAAGCTCCTTCATTTTCACACTTGTCTCGATGCTCACACATAGCCCAATTACAGTTAAATTGAGTAATTTTAGTTAAGAAAAAATCTAACTCTTCAATAGTTATGTAGATTTTCGTAATCTAGGCAACCCAGAATCTCACGTAAACACTCCAGATTCGATTGTGGAGGGAGAGAGATGAGATATGAGACTAGTGCGAGTGGTGAAACCAGGGCAGATCCTCTTTGGTAGCTCCACCCCCCTCTTGCTGCAAACGTCGGGCAAGTCTATGGGCCAAATGTCCCCTCCCCTTCCGAAGTTCAAAAGATGCCAAGTACAGTATACCCCGCTAAATTGGGATTCCTTCTTATAGCATAGTGACACAAAACCAGGTTATCAGAACAAATGTTCCTCATTATTCGTCAGATCTCACAGACTTCACATTTGTGTTAGTTCGTCCATGAGAGATTAAGATTTTCTCAGAATGCTAAATTCCTGACCTTAGAATTTCTAAAAATTGTCACAATCATTCATAGGTTTTACATACAGAAAAGTACAGGTGACCAGCAGCATGTGCAGCTCCCAAGCGAACCTTTTCAAAATTTCAGATCAGAACATTTTACAGTTTATACGTCATGCTAATTGACAGCTCCAAAGTGGATGCATTGGACTAAGTGTGTAGGTAAGAGGATCACAAAGTGGGTCAGTGTCACTGGTTTGACAGCCACTCAGACCCTCTACGCTGCCCTTCAATCAGAAGGTTTGTGAGGCTACGACATGTGTAAACATACACTTTTTTAAAAATTTTAGATCCTCTCTCCTTCAGTGAGGATAATTGGTCATTGGACCCTGTCATGGCGGCAAATTGCAGCTATGTGATTAAATATTATATTAAGTGACACCAGGTGAAGTCGGTTGGATACTTTGAGGACTACATATTTCCAGTCTCTTTTGCAGGATGACATTTTTAATGGCATCAAAAGGAGTTGAGCGGTTCCAGTGAAAACATCTGAATGTTAATGTCTCCCTAATGGCACAGTAGGGAGGGGGAGTCTTTTAAAATCTGCTCGTAGACTTTTTAAAAAACGGATTCTAACTAGAACCATAAAGGGTTCTTTGGCTTGTCCCTTTACGGTTCTAGTCAGATGTCGTCAACCTTTTCTTGCCCTGGCAAACCAGGGACCCTATATATATTGATATTATTCCATCACATCCCATCACTTTTTCTTTTTAGGACTTTATGACGTTACCCAGATGCGCACCCTATTCCCTAGAGGGTCAGCATACTTATACCCCTATGTTTAAATAAAAGGTAGAACCCTACCTCTCGCGAAATAACCTTTTTTAACCTATTTTTTCAAATGTCTGAGCGAGACATGGGTGGGTTTTCCCAGACAAGGACTCAGTGACCTTTTCACGTTTGCCTCAGTTAAATAACGGCTGAAACGAGCCAAACCAACAGATGTTTCTGTTCACCGTAAAGATGTGACAATATACAAGGTCATGAGTGTTTTCCTGAATGTATGTGTGACCAACGGGGTTTGAACGCGTGTTTCCTGAGCGCCAGAGGAGCACAAAGGTTAAATATTACAATGTAAATGGTTGTGTTTTCCTAGATGCATTGTGAAATGGAGCAAGTATGTTTTCTCTCTCTTAAAGAATGCACAGGCAGCAAACTGGGAACTTTCAGAGAACATTAGCTAAGATTCCCATTAAGTTCTAGTTAGGTTATTATCTAACATTAGGATAATAACATCCCAGAAATATTAAAAGAAAGACAGTGTTTGAAATGAAATATGAATATATTTAATTTAACATATACTTTATTTCATAATATACACTGAGTGTACAGAACATGAAGAACACCATCCTAATATTGAGTTGCGCTTCCCGTTTTGCCCTCAGAACAGCCTCAATTTGTCGGTATCAAAATAATTCCACAGTGATGCTGGCCCATGTTCACTTCAATGCTTCTCACAGTTGTATCGTGTTGGCTGCATGTCCTTTCGGTGGTGGAAACTCCTTGAAACACACGGCAAACTGTCGAGCATGAAAATCCCAACAGTGTTGCAGTTCTTGACCACATTCAAAGACACTTCACTCTTTTGTCTTGCCCATTCCCCCTCTGAATGGTACACATGCGCAAATCCATGTCTCAATTGTCTCAAGGCTTAAAAATACTTCTTTAACCTGTCTCCTCCCCTTCACCTACACTGATTAAAGTGGACTAACAAGTGACATCAATAAGGGATCAAATCAAATTGTATTTGTCACATACACATGGTTAGCAAATGTTAATGCGAGTGTTTCGAAATGCTTGTGCTTCTAGTTCCGACAATGCAGTAATAACCAACGAGTAATCTAACCTAACAATTTCACAACTACCTTATACACACAAGTGTAAAGGAATGAAGGATATGTAGATAATATATGAATGAGTGATGGTAGAGAACGGCATAGGCAAGATGCAGTAGATGGTAACGAGTACAGTATATACATATGAGATGAGTAATGTAGGGTATGTAAACATTATATGAAGTTGCATTGTTTAAAGTGGCTAGTGATACATTTTTCATCCATTTTTACATTATTAAAGTGGCTGGAGTTGAGTTAGTATGTTGGCAGCAGCCACTCAATGTTAGTGGTGGCTGTTTAACAGTCTGATGGCCTTGAGATATAAGCTGTTTTTCAGTCTCTTTGTCCCTGCTTTGATGCACCTGTATTGACCTCGCCTTCTGGATGATAGCGGGGTGAACAGGCAGTGGCTTGGGTGGTTGTTGTCCTTGATGATCTTTATGGCCTTCCTGTGACATCTGGTGGTGTAGGTGTCCTGGAGGGCAGGTAGTTTGCCCCCAGTGATGCGTTGTGCAGACCTCACTACCCTCTGGAGAGCCTTACGGTTGTGGGCGGAGCAGTTGCCGTATCAGCGCCTTCTTCACCATGCTGTCTGTGTGGGTGGACCAATTCACTTTGTCTGTGATGTGTACACCGAGGAACTTAAAACTTCCTACCCTCTCCACTACTGTCCCGTCGATATGGATAGGGGGGTGCTCACTCTGCTGTTTCCTGAAGTCCACAATCATCTCCTTTGTTTTGTTGACGTTGAGTGTGAGGTTATTTTCCTGACACCACACTCCGAGGGCCCTCACCTCCTCCCTGTAGGCCGCCTCGTCATTGTTAGTAGTCAAGCCTACCACTGTAGTGTCGTCTGCAAACTTGACGATTGAGTTGGAGGCGTGCAGGGAGTATAGGAGAGGGCTCAGAACTCCCCAGTGTTGAGGAACAGCGGGGCGGAGATGTTGTTACCTACCCTCAACACCTGGGGGCAGCCTGTCAGGAGGTCCAGTACCCAGTTTCACAGGGCGGGGTAGAGACCCAGGGTCTCAACCTTGATGACGAGTTTGGAGGGTACTATGGTGTTAAATGCTGAGCTGTAGTCAATGAACAGCATTCTCACGTAGGTATTCCTCTTGTCCAGATGGGTTAGGGCAGTGTGCAGTGTGGTTGTGATTGTGTTGCCTGTGGACCTATTGGGGCGGTAAGCAAATTGGAGGGGTTCTAGGGTGTCAGGTAGGGTGGAGGTGATATAGTCCTTGACTAGTCTCTCAAAGCACTTCATGACGACAGAAGTGAGTGCTATGGGGCGGTAGTCATTTAGCTCAGTTACCTTAGCTTTCTTGGGAACAGCAACAATGGTGGCCCTCTTGAAGCATGTGGGAACAGCAGACTGGGATAAGTATTGATTGAATATGTCCGTAAACACACCAGCCAGCTGGTCTGCGCATGCTCTGAGGACGCGGCTGGGGATGTCGTCTGGGCCTGCAGCCTTGCGAGGGTTAACATGTTTAAATGTTTTACTCAGTCGGCTGCAGTGAAGCAGAGACCGCAGGTTTTGGTAGCAGGCCATGTCAGTGGCACTGTATTGTCCTCAAAGCGAGCAAAGAAGTTGTTTAGTCTGTCTGGGAGCAAGACATCCTGGTCCGCGATGGGGCTGATTTTCTTTTTGTAATCCGTGATTGACTGTAGACCCTGCCACATACTTCTTGTGTCTGAGCCGGTGAATTGTGACTCTACTTTGTCTCTATACTGATGCTTAGCTATTTTGATTGCCTTGCGGAGGGAATAGCTACACTGTTAGTATTCGTTCATGTTTCCGGTCACCTTGCCCTGATTAAAAGCAGTGGTTCGCGCTTTCAGTTTTACGCGAATGCTGCCATCAATCCACGGTTTCTGGTTTTGGAATGTTTTAACAGTTGCTGTGGGTACGACATCGCCGATGCACTTGCTAATAAACTCGCTCACCGAATCAGTGTATTCGTCAATGTTGTTGTTTGACGCAATGCGGAACATATCCCAGTCCACGTGATCGAAGCAATCTGAATATATGCGGCTGTGATTATAAGCGAAAATAATTCTCATGGTAGATAATGCGGTTGACATTTGATTGTGAGGAATTCTAAGTCAGGTGAAAAGAAGGACTTGAGTTTCTGTATGTTGTTATGATCACACCACGTCTCGTTAATCATAAGGCATACCCCCCCCGCCCTTCTTCTTACCAGAAAGATGCTTGTTTCTGTCGGCGCGATGCGTAAAGAAACCAGCTGGCTGTACCAACTTCGATAGCATGTCTCGAGTGAGCCATGTTTCCGTGAAGCAAAGAACGTTACAGTCTCATATGTTTCTCTGGAATGCTACCCTTGCTCGGATTTCATCTACCTTGTTGTCAAGAGACTGGACATTGGCGAGTAGTATGCTCAGTAGTATGCTCGGGAGTGGTGTGCGATGTGCCCGTCTCCGGAGCCTGACCAGAAGACCGCTTCGTCAGCCCCTTTTACGGCATCATTGTTTTGGTTCGCCGGTTGGGATCCGATCCATTGTCCTGGGTGGTGGGCAAAACACAGAATCCACTTTGGGAATGTCGTATTCCTGGTCATAATGATGGTGTGTTGACGTTGCTCTTTATATCCAATAGTTCCTCCCGACTGTATGTAATAAAACCTAAGATTACCTGGGGTACCAATGTAAGAAATAACACATAAAAAAACGAAATAGTGCATAGGAATGCGAAGCAAGGCGGCCATCTCTGTCGACGCCGGAAGATAATAGCTTTCACCGAGATTCACCTGGTCAGTCTGTCATGGAAAGAGCAGGTCATAATGTTTTGTACACTCATTGTATCATTTATATTATATACCATTTATATATAATATATGATTTATTCACTAAAACATTCACTAAAATGTGACTACCACCACAGAACATTCCACAAACGTGACATGTGCCCTCTGCAACCAAATTGAGTTGTCCTCACAAACCAATAAATAGGTCCCTACAAACACAGTCACCGCAAACCACAACAGAAAGTCAGCTTTCCTCATTAACTTGTTGCACAAACTGAATAACGTGAATGTTTATTTCAAAGATGGAGGTTAGTTGCTTTTCCCTACGAGCCTAGTAAAGGTTGATAAAACCGCAAGCGTTAGGCCAGACTGCCCCCCCCCAAATGGTAATAAAGAGATGGAAATGGTATTCATGGGACACTGTGCCTGAGCCACTGTTCCTTAAAGGAGGCATTGAAATGACTGGCAAGGCGGAGAGTGGAATAGATTGTCCTGTATGATTAAGTTCCTTCTCGGCGAGGCATGTCAACAGACACGCTCTCCTTATCTACACGTGGCTAGCGGTTAGCCATCCGTACACATTTATGCTGAGGTCCTGCCTTTCAAAGGCGGCCAGACCGAGACAAAATCACTCAATCCGAATAGGGAGATGTCATTTCCTGATCTCTCTCTTTCTTTCTTTAATGTGGCTAGACAATGGTGAATGAAGATCAAGGTGAAAAGATGGAACCGCAACCTGTTTTTTTAGGAGATGGTTAAAGGCTTTGACATTTGTAAATTAATATGGATCTTTCTGAATTTTTGTATTAATTGCATCTGTACCCATCACTAAGAATATGTAGCAGAGGTCAAAGGTTTCAATATGCCTCAGCATGTTGCTCAGTCAATTCACAGCATTTTTATAGACCTAAGAGTTCATCATCAGGAAGGGTCTCCAATTAAGTCTCCATATTCCTTTTGGTTGTTGTTAACTAAAAAGAGATGGTAGCAGAGGCTTATATTTGTTTGGAACAGAAATGTACTTTTGTATTAATGTTTTTCAAAGCTTATCATGTCAAGGTACACCTGATAAAGTTATGTGCAGCTAATTGATTGGACATGTACATCACTAAAACACAATGATGTACAATCTAACAATGAATTAAATACAACGAGTGTCCAAAAAAGCCCGGCGAGTATCATTCCTTATTATGAGCTCCTTCCAAATTGCATCAGAATAAAATTTGACAAAGTGCTCGTTACCTTTTAATTTCCCCCTAGAGGAGCTGCAACATGTGCAAACCTGCAAATGAATAATTAAAATTAGGCTAATAGGATTGTTATGGGTAGCTCATAAAAACTGGCCGCCTGTGGGCCTTTGTTTACTTTGGTTTGCTGCTTGGGCAGAGAGGGACGTGATAATAGAGGCATTACGGTAACAGTTTACCTGAAGGGTACCTACATAAGGAGCTTATATCACATTCGTAACCCATGCACGCATTCACAAGCTGTACACAATCAGTTTGTGAATGTTTATGTCAATTTATATCCACAATCTCAAGTTGTTGACCAAAGCAATTATGAAATGCTAATGTACTGGTTATGAATGTAGCATGTGTGGGTTATGAGCGTGTTATGAAGTGTTCCCGGCTATTACATGACCAACGTTTAAACCAAACAACAAATGTTGACGCTAGCAGGAAACGGAGGGAGGGATTTTTATAGAGGAAAAATAAAGTAGGGGCATTTAGGGCAGGTTAGCTCCCAAGAGAACCTCGATACAGTTATGAGAAAACACAGTCCACGAATGGGCAATGGCAGTACATTGTGAGTAGAAGAACAAGACAAATATGAAGAAGTAAAGGGGAAGAAATGAGAATAGACACAAACACGACTGTACTCTAAACTGATCAGACAACCCTGATTTGATACCTTTCTAATGCTATGAATATTTAGTAGCAGTTTGCTAAATTAATGTTTATTGGATCGGTAATGATATGAGCTGATTTGAGGGTAAAGTTGAGTACAATCAGCAGTGTTCGTGAGAGTCATTTTATGTGTCGGGTTGTTTTTTTTTAATGACGTGGTTAGTAAACACATTTGATTTTTACGCACATTGTAGATATGAGCTCCATATCATGTAGGACTTGTTTTTATCACCAACACTAATGTGTTCTCCTAACCGGGCCATATTGGGCTTATTTGCATTTTGCAATCTCTTTTCATCATCCCTAATACTTTTCCCCTCACTGTGTTCACCCTAATAGCATTTCCACACCCTGCGGCGTGGGATAGAGTCCATCTGTATAGTTGTATTGCAAACGAGGCGTACAAATATAGAAATAAAAGTTTACATGTCTCTTTTCCAAGCAGTTGCCACATTCGGTAGAAATCCAGAAAAATCCCACTTTAGCTCATGTGGGACACTGACACATTGAAGCTATTCGAAGGGCAACAATTGAATCTCTCCTTCCTTTTCCACCAATGATTTTCATCCCCATAACCTCATAAAACCGCCTTTGGTTCCCATTTTGAGGAAATGTCATTGATTCAGAAACGAGTTTTGATTCAACTTAAAATCAAAGGACAATGTTTATGAATGCTAAAGAACATCTGCATCGCTTGTCGAGAGTGAAATTAGCTCAGTGTGAATATATAACTGAAAGGTCATGCAAGGTCATACTGTAAGGGTTTTCTGGTGAAAGAGAGGCGGACCAAAATGCAGCGTGGTGGTTATTCATGTTTTTAATAAAGACGACTATACATGAACAGACTATAAAGAAAAGTGAAAACCTAAACAGTCCTATCTGGTGCAAACACAGAGACAGGAACAATCACCCACAAACCCAACACAAAACAGGCTACCTAAATATGGTTCCCAATCAGAGACAATGACTAACACCTGCCTCTGATTGAGAACCATATCAGGCCAAACATAGAAATAGACAAACCAGACACACAACATAGAATGCCCACCCAGCTCACATCCTGACCAACACTAAAACAAGGAAACGACATACGAACGATGGACAGAACGTGACAGAACCCTCCCCCCCCCCAAGGTGCGGACTCCGAACGCACAACCTAAACCTGTAGGGGAGGGTCTGGGTGGGCATCTGTCCGCGGTGGCGGCTCTGGCGCTGGACGTGGACCCCACTCCATAATTGTCTTAGTCCACCTCCTTAGTGTCCCTTGAGTGGCGACCCTCGCCGCTAACCTTGGCCTAGGAAACCTAACAACGGCCCCACTGGACTGAGGTAGCTCGAGACCGAGGGGAAGCTCGGGACCGAGGGGAAGCTCGGGAGTGAGAGGAAGCTCGGGAGTGAGAGGAAGCTCGGGAGTGAGAGGAAGCTCGGGAGTGAGAGGAAGCTCGGGAGTGAGAGGAAGCTCGGGAGTGAGAGGAAGCTCGGGAGTGAGAGGAAGCTCAGGCAGGTTGATGGATCTACCAGATCCTGGCTGGCTGGTGGTTCCGGCAGATCCTGGCTGACTGGCACTTCTGGCGGATCCTGGCTGACTGGTGGATCCTGGCAGACTGGCGGATCTAACTGATCCTGGCCGACTGGCAGATCCTGGCCGACTGGCAGATCCTGGCCGACTGGCAGATCCTGGCCGACTGGCAGATCCTGGCCGACTGGCAGATCCTGGCGGATCCTGGCAGATCCTGGCGGATCCTGGCCGACTGGCGGATCCTGGCCGACTGGCAGTTCTGGCGGATCCTGGCAGACTGGCGGATCCTGGCAGACTGGCGGATCCTGGCTGACCGGTAGTTCTGGCAGATCCTGGCAGACTGGCGGATCCTGGCAGACTGGCGGATCCTGGCAGACTGGCGGATCCTGGCAGACTGGCGGATCCTGGCAGACTGGCGGATCCTGGCAGACTGGCGGATCCTGGCAGACTGGCGGATCCTGGACGACTGGCAGATCCTGGCCAACTGGCAGATCCTGGCCAACTGGCAGTTCTGGCAGATCCTGGCCGACTGGCAGTTCTGACGGATCCTGGCTGACTGGCGGATCCTGGCTGAATGGCGGATCCTGGCTGAATGGCGGATCCTGGCTGAATGGCGGATCTAACTGATCCTGGCTGACTGGCAGATCCTGGCCGACTGGCAGATCCTGGCCGACTGGCAGATCCTGGCCGACTGGCAGATCTGGCGGATCCTGGCAGACTGGCGGATCCTGGCAGACTGGAGGATCTAACTGATCCTGGCGGATCCTGGCTGACTGGCAGATCCTGGACGACTGGCAGATCCTGGCCGACTGGCAGCTCCTTGCAGACTGGCAGCTCCTTGCAGACTGGCAGCTCCGTGCAGACTGGCAGCTCCTTACAGACTGGCAGCTCCTTACAGACTGGCAGCTCCTTACAGACTGGCAGCTCTGGCTGCTCCATGCAGGCTGGCAGCTCCATGCAGGCTGGCAGCTCTGGCTGCTCCATGCCGGCTGGCAGCTCTGGCTGCGCTGAACAGGCGGGAGACTCTGGCAGCGCAGGAGAGGAGAGAGGCTCTGGCTGCGCTGAACAGACGGGAGACTCCGGCAGCGCAGGAGAGGAGAAAGGCTCCAGCAGCTCTGGACAGGTGGGACGCACTGTAGGCCTGATGTGTGGTGCTGGCACTGGTATGCCGTGCATACTATGCCAAGCCAACAGCTTTCTTTCTACTCTGTCCAATACATCCTCCACACTCTCAGACTCAGCACTCTGCTTCGCCGACAGCTCCAATTCCATCCATGGCTCTGCCCAGGGTCCTTGTCCGTCAAGGATCTCCCTCCAAGTCCATTTATCCAAAGAGTGCAGCCTCTCCCACTGCTGCTGCTGCCTCTGTTGCTTCTCCTGCTGCTGCCTTTGCTGCTGCTGCTGTTGCTCCTGCTGCACCTGTCGCTTCTCCTGCTGCTGCTGTTGCTGCTGCCTCTGTTTACCACGCCGCTTGGTCCTTGGTTGGTGGGTGATTCTGTAAGGGTTTTCTTCTGGTGAAAGAGAGGCGGACCAAAATGCAGCGTGGTGGTTATTCATGTTTTTAATAAAGACGACTATACATGAACAGACTATACAAAACAAGAAAAGTGAAAACCTAAACAGTCCTATCTGGTGCAAACACAGAGACAGGAACAATCACCCACAAAACCCAACACAAAACAGGCTACCTAAATATGGTTCCCAATCAGAGACAATGACTAACACCTGCCTCTGATTGAGAACCATATCAGGCCAAACATAGAAATAGACAAACCAGACACACAACATAGAATGCCCACCCAGCTCACGTCCTGACCAACACTAAAACAAGGAAAACACATACGAACGATGGACAGAACGTGACACATACACAGAAACATACTGCTACCTGGGTGGGTGGGTGGCTGTTGGTGAGTGTGTGTGTGCCTGCATATGTGCACCTGTTTACTTTTAATATGCCAGTCAAGGTTGTGCCATTCTGGATGCCCGTGGTCATGTTTGTCACCGGGCTGACCAGGGGTCCCTCTAGATAGCCCATGGGAGACGCTTCGATGTCAGATGCAGGTGTGTAATTGACCAGTGAGCCTGAGGACAAGCCTAGATGGGAGACCGTTCAGTTTGATGAAGTGCCTGGCTCCAACATCCTGGGTTATGTTCGTAGGTATGAAATTGAATATATATTTTGAAAAACAGTGATATGGGGACAATTGTCCAATAATAAACCACATGTTCTGTTGTAAAACTATCTAAAACGTTTTGTTACAGTGTGCCCCAATGAACATACACCAAGTCACTTTTCAAAACTAAGGAGATGATTGTGGACTTCAGGAAACAGCAGAGGGAACACCCCCCTATCCACATCGATGGAACAGTAGTGGAGAGGGTAGCAAGTTTTAAGTTCCTCGGCATACACATCACAGACAAACTGAATTGGTCCACTCACACAGACAGCATCGTGAGGAAGGCGCAGCAGCGCCTCTTCAACCTCAGGAGGCTGAAGAAATTTGGCTTGTCACCAAAAGCACTCACAAACACCAGAGGGTAGTGGGGCAAACTACCTGCCCTCCAGGACACCTACACCACCCGATGCTACAGGAAGGCCATAAAGATCATCAAGGACATCAACCACCCGAGCCACTGCCTGTTCACCCCGCTGTCATCCAGAAGGCGAGGTCAGTACAGGTGCATCAAAGCTGGGACCGAGAGACTGAAAAACAGCTTCTATCTCAAGGCCATCAGACTGTTAAACAGCCACCACTAACATTGAGTGGCTACTGCCAACACACTGTCAATGACACTGACTCTACTCCAGCCACTTTAATCATGGGAATTGATGGGAAATGATGTAAATATATCACTAGCCACTTTAAACAATGCTACCTTATATAATGTTACTTACCCTACATTGTTCATCTCATATGCATACGTTGTGATACTGTACTCTATATCATCGACTGCATCCTTATGTAATACATGTATCACTAGCCACTTTAACTATGCCACTTGGTTTACATACTTATCTCATATGTATATACTGTACTCGATATCATCTACTGTATCTTGCCTATGCTGCTCTGTACCATCACTCATTCATATATCCTTATGTACATATTCTTTATCCCCTTACACTGTGTATAAGACAGTAGTTTTTTTTGGAATTGTTAGTTAGATTACTTGCTTTTTATTACTGCATTGTCGGAACTAGAAGCACAAGCATTTCGCTACACTCGCATTAACATCTGCTAACCATGTGAATGTGACAAATAAAATTTGATTTGATTTGATTTTTTGATTTGATTTGATTTGATTTGATGATTTGATTTGATTTAGATTTGATTTGATTTGATTTGATTTATTGGACCTTTTGTGTATTGTATATACTGTCTTTGGAAGTCAACTCAACCAAACATCTGAATGACCAAACAACGCTCGAGCTGGCCTGCCCAGATGGTCAACGCTGCAGGGCCAAGGTCAGAAGCTGGAGGAGGTGGCCTGCCTACCTTGGGGCACAACACCTGTCTGCTTACTCTTACACCTTTGTACATACAATTGAAGTCGGAAGTTTACATACACCTTAGTCCAATACATTTAAACTCAGTTTTTCACAATTCCTGACATTTAATCAGAGTAAAAATTCCATATCTAGGGTAAGTTAGGATCACTACTTCATTTTAAGAATGTGAAATGTCAGAATAATAGTAGAGAGAATTATTTATTTCAGCTTTCATTTCTTTCATCACATTCCCACTGGGTCAGAAGTTTACATACACTCAATTAGTATTTGGTAGCATTTCCTTTAAATTGTTTAACTTGGGTCAAACATTTCGGATAGTCTTCCACAAGCTTCCCACAATAAATTTGGTGAATTTTGGCCCATTCCTCCTGACAGAGCTGGTGCAACGTAGTCAGATTTGTAGGCCTTGCTCGCACACACTTTTTCAGTTCTGCCCACAAATATTCTATAGGATTGAGGTCAGGGCTTTGTGATGGCCACTCCAAAACCTTTACTTTGTTGTCCTTAAGCCATTTTGCCACAACTTTGTGTATGCTTGGGGTCAATGTCCATTTGGAAGACCCATTTGCGACCAAGCTTTAACTTCCTGACTGTCTTGAGATGTTGCTTCAATATATCCACATAATTTTCTTTCCTAATGATGCCATCTATTTTGTGAAGTGCACCAGTCCCTCCTGCAGCAAAGCACCCCCACAACATGATGCTGTCACCCCATGTGTCACACCCTGACCATAGTTTGCTTTGTATGTTTCTATATTTTGTTTGGTCAGGGTGTGATCTGAGTGGGCATTCTGTTACATGTCTAGTTTGTCTATTTCTATGTTTGGCCTGATATGGTTCTCAATCAGAGGCAGGTGTTAGTCATTGTCTCTGATTGGGAACCATATTTAGGTAGCCTGTTTGGTGTTGGGTTTTGTGGGTGATTGTTCCTGTCTCTGTGTTTGTTTGCACCAGATAGGCTGTTTAGGTTTTTTGACGTTTATTGTTTTTGTATGCTGTTCGTGGTTTCATCTTTATTAAAGATGTATACAAGTAACCACGCTGCATTTTGGTCCGCCTCTCCTTCAACTCAAGAATTCCGTTACACCTTGCTTCACAGTTGGGATGTGGTTCTTCAGCTTGCAAGCATCCCCCTTTTTCCTCCAAACATAATGATGCTCATTATGGCCAAACAGTTCTATTTTTGTTTCTTCAGACCAGAGGACATTTCTCCAAAAAGTACAATCTTTGTCCCCATGTGCAGTTGCAAACTGTAGTCTGGCTTTTTTATGGTGGTTTTGGAGCAGTGGCTTCTTCCTTGCTGAGCGGCGTTTCAGTTTATGTTGATATAAGACTCGTTTTACTGTGGATATAGATACTTTTGTATCCTTTTCCTCCAGCATCTTCACAAGGTCCTTTGCTGTTATTCTGGGATTGATTTGCACTTTTCGCACCAAAGAAAATCTTGGCTGATTTCCTTAGATTTTCCCATGATTTCAAGCAAAGAGGCACTGAGTTTGAAGGTAGGCCTTTAAATACATCCACAGGTACACCTCCAATTGACTCAAATTATGTCAATTAACTTATCATTCCTCTTCCAGTGTCTGGTGTAAAGCTGAGTATCATCTAGTAAGTAGACTAAACATATCCATGTTACATTGAGCTGGGTGAACGGAATATGAATGACTGCATCCAATATGCTGTAATAGAAATCCCCCCCCCAAAAATGTGTCCTCCCTCATCTTAAACGGCTCCGACCGTTACTGATATACACACAGTATATGTGACAGGGATAACACATTAAAGTCAAATACTTAATTCCATGCATGAAGAAAAACACACAACACAATAACATGAAGATGAAGGAGATGAAGATTGAATGTCTCTAATTGGCTTCAGATGATGAAAAGGCTGGGAGTTGAAGAAGTTTGGGATTGGAAATCTAGTATAGCTTCAACTGAGGGGGCAACGATGATACAGCCAGAGAGAAAGAAAGACAGTCTGACAAACACGCCCCCAGCTCTTCATCAGTGCGCCACACCTGCTTCTCCGGCGGTCAGTTCCGCTATAGGAGCTACTTCTCCGTGGTTACTTGTCCTCCATTGCCAAACATGTAGCACCTGCCTGGGTGATGCCATGGCTGCAGAAAAGCGTACAAAAAAAAGACACTCCATCCTGGCAGTGGTTTAAGTTCAGTCACTGAGCCTCTGACATCTCTGGACACAGCATGCAGTCCTTGATTGTTATTCTTCCCGGCAGATTAAATGAAAAAGCCAGGGCTGTATTATTATAATCCAAACAGACAGATAGCTAGCTAGCTAGCTATAAGCCATTTAGATCGTGTCAATGTGGCATATATTATTGTATTAGTATGATAGTGTAACACAGAAAGTGGTTTAACATGATTCACCATCTTGGACAAACATTTCATCTGAATGTGACTCAATGTGACACATAGAGAACAAACTAGGTGAACGGTGTGGGCTTACATATTAGACGTGACTCACACTCAGTATGGACATGACACGGGTTGAGTGTTAAAACAGGCTGAACAGTGACTCACAGCGGGGAACACACAGGTTGACTGTGCTTTCCACCCTGTGCAGCCAGGACTGGACTCCTGGTGCATGTCAGGAGGGTGAGCCACTGGAATAATTCCCGTGTGTTATAGAGAATGATTAGTCCTCTGTGCCATCTCCCTCTCTCAGCCAGAGGGACGAGAGGGTCACAAATGACTGCTGTCACCAGACGCTCGTATTTTACCTTCTCATTAGCAGTAAAGGAGGATGTGGTAATTACTCTGCCAGAGTGGCAGAACCCTGCTCTGAGGTATAAGCTTACAAATGATGAGATGTGTATTTTACAACGGCTAAACTCTGTACAGTGCGCTTGGGAATATGTGTGTGTGTGTGTGTGTGTGGGTACGTGGGAGGAGTGTAGGGGTGTGTGTGTCAGGTGTGTGTGGGTTTGTGTGTGTGGAGCCCCGACGGGGGGGTGATTCATTTGGCCCCCTAAGTTTTCTGAGCCCAAAAATGTAGTTTTTTTTTTTGGCGGTTGGACATATAAGACTGTAAGATCACCAGGGCATCATCTCCAAGTGATTTTAATGCAAGACATCTTTTCCCAAGTATTCCCATGCATAATAGAGAGACCTGATTGTATTCAAATGAAAGCCAGCTTTGAAATAATTATGTTTTAGTCTAACATTATTAAAAATGATTTGTAATTATGTCCCGGCACCTCGACCATCTGCTCAGCAAAAAAAATCGCCCTGCAGCTGGATCTAGTTGATGATCCCTGGCGTATGCCTTTTAGGTGTTGAACTAAAACATGCCTACATGTGTATGGGGGGGATATATTTCTGTCATTGGTCATGTCCCAAATCTGTCTTGTCTACTACTTACTAAAACTACATCATGTGTTCTAATCATGCTGCACACTTTTTTAGAATGCACTGTTGAGTGGAAGGATATGCAGTAACCAACAAATATCCACATACTAGACTCACCCATACTTAGAAGGCCTCATCTAATGTGCAATTGCGTTGCTTTCCAGCATTTGTTCATTTTGCTATAACGCCTCCGCTCCTCTGATTATCAGCTGATTATAAGCGGTTGTCAAACACACATCGGTCGGAAAAGCCAAGTCTCTTTCTCAATAGCACGCAGCGAATTCTATGACATGTAAAGCTGAAATGAGTACGACATACTGGCATTTAATGCATACAGTACAATCAAAAAGCCTACTACTTAGAAGGCAGGTACTGGTATTCGGACACTGCCTAAATGTTTACCAGTCCCTTACACACCAATAAAGAGAGATATATAATGATCAAACATCTGCCTTCATAGAGCACATCAATGGATCTGCAGACATCTTCTCTTCGACATCAGCCAATTAGCTCTGCACAGCCGACTAAATATAGCTGCGGCTCTAGAATCAGACATGGGCTGCTTCCCAAATTCCACCCAATTCCCTATTCAGTTCACTACTTTTGACCAGAGCCCTGTTGGTAGGTCCTGGGCCCTGGTCAAAAGTACTACACTATAGAGGGAAAAATGTGCCATTTGAGACACAACCATGCTATCTCAGACATCAAAGGTAGGGGAAGAGGAGTGATTTAAGCCCAGCACGGTCCTGTACTTCCTCACATAACACGACCGCCAAAGACATTATCTATTTTAGGTCTGATATGGCATCCTGTAGTGCTAAGCGTTAGCATTTAACCACATTTTATGTTTACCCCACACAAAGAAATGTCTACATGTTTCCCCTCATTGTTAATAATACATTATGGAGTATAAACAGCATTTAGCCTATCACTCAGTCGCAGGAGAACATTTGGCACTATTGCTCTCTGATAATGTATCTGAGATGTATCCCGTGGATAGCGAGCAATCATTACATACAAAGGTGTTATTGTGAGAGAAAAAAAGTGAGCAAATGTCACCAGCTAAATGTCACATGCTAATACAACGTTATGTGGTTCTAGCGTTGTGGTGAGAGAGATAGAGAAAGACGGAGGGAAAGAGAGAGGGGTGGTGTGAGAGAGATGAGGGAGAGAGAGCGAAAGGGAAAGGGAGAGAGAGGTACAGGAAATAGAGAGGAATAGAGAGTGCGAAGTAGAGAGAAAGGGAGAGAAGGAGAGAAAGAGGGAGAGGGATAGAAAATGAGAGGGAAAGAGAGAAGGGCTGAGAGATAGGGATGTTGGAACATTCATCTGTCTGTTAATCATCTCTCTGTCTTCCTGCTAGTCATTTTTTAAGGAACAATCCTCTGACAGCTAAATAATGTGTGTTTGTTCTCCGTGACTTAATTATACATATTCCAATAAGAGCAGCCTGCCAAGAAGCCGAATGGGAGAGATATTTTACCCTCCACAGTTATTCCGCAGTCACTTTACAGACAGAATAGCGGGAGTAAAAGACTCTAGCTAAACTGTGTCCTGCAGGTCCTTACAGGAAGCCACAGGGAGGACACAGGAAGTGTCACATTTAGTGCCTTCCTGAATGACCAAGTCACCGCTTAGGTAGGGTTGTCACTACTTACCACAGCAGTAAAAATGTATTTAAGGTTAGTGTTAGGCATAAGGTTAGCAGTGTGGTTAAGGTTAGGGTTAGGGTTCAAATCTGATTTTAAGAAGATAAATTGCAGAAATAGGTGAGGTTTAGCCATTTGTGGCTGTGATAACTAGTGATGACCCGTAGGCAGGGGAACTTTCTATGTGGGGCACAATCTCACTAACGCTATCATTATCATTATTAATGGCACTTGACACAAGCCATTGCCACACATGACAATCATCCTCAGTTAGTTGACAAATGGCCTCCCACTGTTGGAATTGTTACGGCTCCGTAGTTGACTTGCCACGAAGTCAAGTGTTTCCATTCGATGGCATGCTGATATGTGTCATGACATTGCAGGGTTGTTTGACATGAATTTTCAGGCCAGCAACGTAAGTACAAATCAGGGTAGTGTTCAGTAGGGAGCACAATAAAATCATTTTTTGTATTTTTTTATTACAGAAAAATGTATGAAACATTTCTTATTGGATAATTAAGTCCAGGAAGTCCCTCACTGTTTCAGTATTTTTTTTTCCAATTTGGTGCCTAATAGACATGACCCTGGTATATTAAGAAGGGTTCAAATGAAGAGTTAAAGCATGTCTTATGCCCAATTAGATCGCAAATGGTGATACATTGGGTAAATGTTAAAGAGCAAGTCAAAATAACACGGAAAGTGATCATGTGAAGAAGAATTTCCCAGTTATTAATGGCTTGTTTGAAACTTGTAAGAGGATTTGACAAAGGACATGGAGTAGAGTCGAACTGACCTCTAACAGGTCAAAGTAACATGTTCCAAGACAATCCCAAGCAAGGAAAAAAAAATACCCGTAGAAACTGTTTCTCGACAGGGGAGAGATTCTGCTCATAGAGTACAACAGATTACTCAAATCTAAATATACACGTGTATCTTCGTCATACAGACTTGTCATCTATTAGTGTTGATTCCCCATAAGAGCATACATTACTCATGCTACAAATAAACAAGTACACAGACATTTGCTGAAAGGATATTGTCACAGATTCCTATTGGATACAGGTATCCTAATATTTTGATGGTAATGAGAAGCTTGTCAAAACGTGTTTGCATACAGTGTGTATCTACACATATTAACAGATAAATACAGTATTCTGGGTCTGTGCCCTGTAGCTTTAACACAACACAAACATTATTCTTATAACAGATCCAATTAAGATTAAGTGGTTTTCTAACAGCTGTATAAGATTGTCTTAGATTTCTGAAATATATTGTTAACATGTTTCCAGAAATCTAACATGTTTTCAAATATATAACACAATCTGGTGGACGACCACTACATCTTAAACTATCTTGGATCTATTGGATGCATACGCACTTTATGTATGGTAACACTAAGTTGCGTGCTCAGTCCCCTCCTGTACTCCCTGTTAACCCATGACTGCATGGTCGAGCACGACTCCAACACCATCATTAAGTTTGCTGACGACAGTGGTAGGCCTGATCACTGACAACGATGAGACAGCCTATAGGGAGGAGTTCAGAGGCCTGTCAGTGTGGTGCCAGGACAACAACCTCTCTCTCAATATAATGCAAGACAAAGGAACTGATCGGGGACTACAGGAAAAGGCGGGCCGAACAGGCCCCCATTAACATGGATGGGGCTGTAGTTGACCTGGTTGAGAGTTTAAAGTTCCTTGCTGTCCCCATCACCAACAAACTATCATAGTCCAATCACACCAAGACAGGAGACTGAAAAGATTTGGCATGGGTCACAAGATTGTCAAAATGTTCTACAGCTGCACCATCGAGAGCTTCCTGACAAATTTGCATCACCTTCTGGTATGGCAACTGCTGGGCATCTGACCACAAGACGCTACAGAAGGTAGTGCATACGGCCCAGTATATCACTGGTGCCAGGCTTCCTGTCATCCAGGACCTATATACTAGGCGATGTCAGAGGATGGCCCAAAACCAAAACATTGTCAAAGACTCCAGTCACCCAAGTCATAGACTGTTCTCTCTGCTTCCGCAAGGCAAGAGGTACCGGAACACCAAGTCTAGGTCTAAAAGGCTCCTTACCCCCAACCCATTAGACTGCTGAACAATTAATCAAATGGACCATTTACATTGACAACCCCCCCCCCCTTTGTTTTTACACTGGTTCTACTCACTGTTTTATCTATGCATAGTCACGTTACCACTTCTTACATGTACAAATTACTTCAAATAACCTGTACACCTGCACAATGACTCGGCACGGGTACCCCCTTGTGTATATCTTCGTTATTGTTATTTTATTGTGTTGACTTTTTGTTACATTTCTTGAAATACGTTGTTGGTTAAGTGCTTGTAAGTAAGCATGTGACAAATACAATTTAATTTTATTTTAAATTAACCAGATATTTATGGAGAAATTGAATTTGGTCAAATATAAATAGACCATATTTATTTCTGATTAAATCAATCAACCATCAGGCACCATTTGGTATAGTTGCCAGTTATGTTTGATACTTCAAAGTACCACAAAATACCCATTATTACCACATAATGCCTTTAGTAAATACCAGGGCACGGAATCACAAGGAAATGTCTTCTTAAGTGGAGTTTAACCCCTTAACTACATACTTTTAAAAAACGTACGGGAAGTTGTTATTCAAAGCAGAAATGAATCTGGGATCAGGTAAATACTGATGGAAACAAATAACGTCAACTAAAGCACTACCTCCATTTCTATCCCAGACAGATGGTGCCGTACCTATAAAAGTACAATACCTATTCTTAAGGACAGTAGTCCCAGCTGTGTCTGTCTGATTGAGTGAGAGTGATACTGACCTTCAGCCGTTTTCACCGAGACAGTATTAAAAAGCCCCAGCCAGCCCCTCTATTAAGGCCTGACCTTGCCAAGGTTCCACTGACCTGATGGATATTACTGGGATAAATCAAACTTTCATGCCATGTTCACTTGTCCACTACAGTGGGAAAGATATGGCTTTCTGAGTTACACTGGAGAGAAATAGATGATCTGTCTGTGTGTGGGTGGGGTTGTTGTTGTGTGTCGATTCTTATTTTCATTTAATTTGATTTATTTAGCCAGGATAGTCCACCCAGGAACAATTACCCCTGTTTTCCAGGAAGTCCTGGGTTCAATAAAAACATACACGTCACATAAAAGTTGTCTAAATTAAAAACCATACACAGAAGCGTACACAGCATACTCACCAGCATACTGTACACACAAAAGCAGCACAGCTAAAATCACAACATACACAGAAGCACACGCACATGCAGCTGCATACATACGAAATCATACTCACATCACATCGGTCTGGATTTGTGTACAGCTCGTTTGAAGGCAGATATGCCAGCTAGCTGTTGTGTGGTGAAGTTCAGCTTGTTGCAGAGCAGTGGTCCAAAGAACTGCAGAAGGTTGTGCCAGCAGGTGCGGGTCCCTTGTTCAAAGGCTTTGACCGCTGCTCTAGTACACCCCCGGTCTGACATGTATCCAGGCAGTTAGTTTAGCTGTGAAAACAATCTCTAGGGTGTTGTAATGGATCCTGCTCGTCAATGGTTCAATTCCAGTTTTCTTGTAGAAGAACCTCTCTCTTTACGTGTTCCCTCCGTGAATGCCCGGTCATGACACGAGCAGCCCTGTTGATGATACGCTGTAACTGGTTAAGACCTGTCTTATTGCACTGATGTAGGGTTGGACGCCATAGGCCTACAGTGGCACAGTGGTCCAGGTGAGTTGTTAACATGCTGTGGTAGATTGTAAGAAAGATATCATTGAATGTGTATGTGTGTGTGTGTGTCTGTGTGTGCGTGTGTGCGAGAGAGATTGAGTTTGTGTGTGTGTGTGTGTGTGTGTGTGTGTGTGTTTGTGTGTGTGTTTGTGAATGAGTTAACACAAAATAGGTGAACCACGCATGAGCAATAACTCTAAATTACTAATCTCTTCTGACAATTTCATCAAATACCAATTTGACTTATAGTTATAAGCAGATCAAACATAGCCCCCTAATTTGACAGACATGTTACCCATATGCAGCCTTGAGATCTATAAAATGACTGCAATATCTGCCACAAATACACAGGGTGTGCGCTAAATGTCGCTCTAACTGAACTTGGTTAATCAAAATTGAAACAGATCAATATAAGCATTGCTAATACACTGTAAACTGTAACAACAAACAACAACAAATCAATCAATCAATCACTCAGTCTCGATTTGATGTCAAACCTATTCAAGGTGATCTTCCACTGGTCGTCTACTATCGCAAAGATAAATGGGAAGCAAAGATTCTTCATAAATTCATTCGAATCTACAAACAAATAATTCAATTGTACGCGGCACACCCCACTGAAATTGTCCTCTTGGTCACGTTGTAAACTAGTATGCCATCACCTACAGTGAGACAAGGGCCACGTGCATGTCACGGGGTTGAGAATAGCTCCTCTGATATGGAGTGGCATTGTGAAGCTATGCTATGGAGTGGACGTCAACTGAGAGTTTACCATGTACACCAGTGGAGGCTGGTGACTTGAAAAATGCAGGAGGATGGAAGACCAACAGCATAGGTGCGGACCAAACAACAAAAAGCATTTGAAAAATCATGAAAGATTTGAACCTAAAATGTTTAATAAAGACATTTGTAGTAGAATATTATGGGGAAGAGAATGAGAAGGCTACTGACAGTGTTGGGAAGGGCAGCAGTGATTAAATGAGGGTATGAGGCATAAGTAGAGGTGTTCAGAGGCTTGACTTCCATGCAGGACGGGGGTTGAGGTGGTCAGAGGCTTCAGTGCGGAAAACGGTTCAACATGGATGGATGGATGGATGGATGGTGCTGGAGAAGAGCCCAACTCCTCCACTAAGGGCAGGACAAACAAAAAAATAAGACACAGTTAGACAAAAGAGCTAAGAATGAGTTAGTCCAAGCAAGGAATCCCACTTATATGTAATAATGTGATCTGGTTTGTGTATAGTAATGAAAGAAAATGTATTTGGATACTCACAGTGCTTGGAGAGGAAACATTCAATGTGCCAGTGGATGAAAGGGCATATGGGAAATGGGGAATAACAGACAGCAGGGGCATAGACGGTTCAATTCTTCAGAGGGGCACAGACTGTTCAGTTCTTCAGAGGGGCATAGACGGTTCAGTTCTTCAGAGGGGCACAGACTGTTCAGTTCTTGAGAGGGGTACAGAGCTGTTCAGTTCTTCAGAGGGTACAGGCCTGTTCAGTTCTTCAGAAGGCACAGGGATGTTCAGTTCTTCAGAGGGGCACAGACTGTTCAGTTCTTGAGAGGGGTACAGAGCTGTTCAGTTCTTCAGAGGGTACAGGCCTGTTCAGTTCTTCAGAAGGCACAGGGATGTTGAGTTCTTCAGAAGGCCCAGGGATGTTCAGTTCTTCAGAGGGTACAGGGATGTTCAGTTCTTGAGAGGGTACAGGGCAGTTCAGTTCTTCAGAGGGCACAGGGCTGTTCAGTTTTTCAGAGGGTACAGGGCAATTCAGTTATTCAGAGGGCACAGGGCTGTTCAGATCTTCAGAGGGCCATGGAGCATGGGGGTAATACTTTTGAAAGCCACATTTGAATGATTATTAATTCAATACAAAATTGGTAACAATTTCATTTAATAATTAAACTAATTTAACCTTTATTATAATGGGGAAAAACATGTTAAAGCCTTACTTTAAAGATGAAATCCATTCTTCTCACAGTCTGGTTGGCAAACTGGTCTTCTTGTGCCAGTGAGGATTTTTCTGCAGTGATTTAAGAATTTTCCTCTCAATGGATACGATTGCAAGGTTCCGCAGTCTCTCTTGTCCCATAGTGTTCCGACAGTAGCTCTTCAGGTTCTTGAGGCAGGAGAAGCTTTGCTCCACCCCAGCTGATGTTGCCCCCATAGTTGCAACTAGGCACATGAGCCTGTACAGCTCAGGCATTGCTTCATCAAGTCCACTGCTCTTATACTGCATGATTGTGTCACACAGATAAGAAGAAATGGCCATATCAAATCAAATCAAATCAAATTGTATTTGTCACATACACATAGTTAGCAGATGTTAATGCGAGTGTAGCGAAATGCTTGTGCTTCTAGTTCCGACAATGCAGTAATAACCAACAAGTAATCTAACTAACAATTCCAAAACTAATGTCTTATACACAGTGTAAGGGGATAAAGAATATGTACATAAGGATGTATGAATGAGTGATGGTACAGAGGAGCATAGGCAAGATACAGTAGATGGTATCGAGTACAGTATATACATATGAGATGAGTATGTAAACAAAGTGGCATAGTTAAAGTGGCTAGTGATACATGTATTACATAAGGATGCAGTCGATGATATAGAGTACAGTATATACGTATGCATATGAGATGAATAATGTAGGGTAAGTAACATTATATAAGGTAGCATTGTTTAAAGTGGCTAGTTATATATTTACATTTCCCATCAATTCCCATTATTAAAGTGGCTGGAGTTGAGTCAGTGTCAGTGTCAGTGTGTTGGCAGCAGCCACTCAATGTTAGTGGTGGCTGTTTAACAGTCTGATGGCCTTGAGATAGAAGCTGTTTTTCAGTCTCTCGGTCCCAGCTTTGATGCACCTGTCCTGACCTCGCCTTCTGGATGATAGCGGGGTGAACAGGCAGTGGCTCGGGTGGTTGATGTCCTTGATGATCTTTATGGCCTTCCTGTAACATCGGGTGGTGTAGGTGTCCTGGAGGGCAGGTAGTTTGCCCCGGTGATGCGTTGTGCAGACCTCACTACCCTCTGGAGAGCCTTACGGTTTTGGGCGGAGCAGTTGCCGTACCAGGCGGTGATACAGCCCGCCAGGATGCTCTCGATTGTGCATCTGTAGAAGTTTGTGAGTGCTTTTGGTGACAAGCCGAATTTCTTCAGCCTCCTGAGGTTGAAGAGGCGCTGCTGCGCCTTCTTCACGATGCTGTCTGTGTGAGTGGACCAATTCAGTTTGTCTGTGATGTGTATGCCGAGGAACTTAAAACTTGCTACCCTCTCCACTACTGTTCCATCAATGTGGATAGGGGGGTGTTCCCTCTGCTGTTTCCTGAAGTCCACAATCATCTCCTTAGTTTTGTTGACGTTGAGTGTGAAGTTATTTTCCTGACACCACACTCCGAGGGCCCTCACCTCCTCCCTGTAGGCCGTCTCGTCGTTGTTGGTAATCAAGCCTACCACTGTTGTGTCGTCCGCAAACTTGATGATTGAGTTGGAGGCGTGCGTGGCCACGCAGTCGTGGGTGAACAGGGAGTACAGGAGAGGGCTCAGAACGCACCCTTGTGGGGCCCCAGTGTTGAGGATCAGCGGGGTGGAGATGTTGTTGCCTACCCTCACCACCTGGGGGCGGCCCGTCAGGAAGTCCAGTACCCAGTTGCACAGGGCGGGGTCGAGACCCAGGGTCTCGAGCTTGATGACGAGCTTGGAGGGTACTATGGTGTTGAATGCCGAGCTGTAGTCGATGAACAGCATTCTTACATAGGTATTCCTCTTGTCCAGATGGGTTAGGGCAGTGTGCAGTGTGGTTGAGATTGCATCGTCTGTGGACCTATTTGGGCGGTAAGCAAATTGGAGTGGGTCTAGGGTGTCAGGTAGGGTGGAGGTGATATGGTCCTTGACTAGTCTCTCAAAGCACTTCATGATGATGGAAGTGAGTGCTACGGGGCGGTAGTCGTTTAGCTCAGTTACCTTAGCTTTCTTGGGAACAGGAACAATGGTGGCCCTCTTGAAGCATGTGGGAACAGCAGACTGGTATAGGGATTGATTGAATATGTCCGTAAACACCCCGGCCAGCTGGTCTGCGCATGCTCTGAGGGCGCGGCTGGGGATGCCGTCTGGGCCTGCAGCCTTGCGAGGGTTAACACGTTTAAATGTCTTACTCACCTCGGCTGCAGTGAAGGTCTGCAATAGGCTTGTCAGAGCATCATAGGACAGTTTTCTCTTGAATTAATCAAATGTACTACCATCTAACAACTCCAGGACTCGCATGCTGTCCAGGCTTTTGTACCTCTGTGCTATCTGAGACTTGATGTGAATTGATCATGAATTGAGTCATACAGTGCCTTGTAGGTGTGCCTTACATCCTAAGTGCCCAGCTGACGCTTCCTCCTGTGCGTGATCTCTGGATCCTCTGTCATGCTTGCTGCCTTCTCATATATGGCACTGAATGCTACATCAGACTTGTTGGTCCTCCATTCTGCTTGTCAGATTCTCTATTCTTCTCTTACAGTAGGCTAAATCCATGGCGTTCTGCTGCACTATGTAAAACACAACATCTGTGTGAGCAACTATCTCCTCAAAAGATAGAAGTTAAAAAATATTAAAAAATATATAAATCTTCCAGCCTTGCCTTGAACACATCTGCAGATGACACAGTATCATCATCCATGGTAGGGTGCTCTGTGATATGGGTGAAGGTGTCCTTCAGTTGGTCATAGTTTTTTTGCCACAGTGTTGGCAGTTCTAGAAGTGAAATTTCAATGTCGGTGCGTTTTTAGGGCAAACGTGCACATCCAGTCTGTTCAAGCAACATCACCCTCTTGGTCGACTTGCAAAAAAAAAAGTGATGAAGCTGCTCAGTGTCGCAAAGAAAACCTTAACTTAACTTCGTGCTCTGACTAAGAACTAAATTGAGCCGGTGTGCAAAGCAATGCACAGAAGTGGCATTCTGAGCTAGTTCTCTTACTTTTGCATGCAGGCCATTTTAAAGGATCAGGCCCTTTTTTTCAATATTCGCCTAAAATGACATACCTAAATCTAACTGCCTATAGCTCAGGACCTGAAGCAAGGATATGTATATTCTCGATACCGTTTGAAAGGAAACACTTTGAAGGTTGTGGACATGTTAAATTACTCTAGGAGAATATAACACATTAGATTTGGTAAAAGATAATGGAAAGATTTTTTAAATTTTGACATTTTCATTTGATTTCACCTTTATTTAACCAGAAAGGCCAGTTGAGAACAAGTTCTCATTTACAACTGCGACCTGGCCAAGATAAAGCAAAGCAGTGCGACAAAAACAACAACACAGAGTTACACAAACAAACGTACAGTCAATAACACAATAGAAAAATATATGTAGAGTATGTGCAAATGTAGAAGAGTAGGGAGGTAGGCAATGAATAGGCCATAGAGTTGAAATAATTACAATTTAGCATTAACACTAGAGTGATAGATGTGCAGAAGATGATGTGCAAGTAGCGATACTGGGGTTTAAAGAGCAAAAGGGTAAGTAATAATATGGGGATGAGGTAGTTTGGTGGGCTATTTACAGATTGGCTGTGTACAGGTACAGGTACTGTGATCGGTAAGCTGCTCTGACAGCTGATGCTTAAAGTTAGAGAGGGTGAAATAAGACTCCAGCTTCAGTGATGTTTGCAATATGTTCTAGTTATTGGCAGCAGAGAACTGGAAGGAAAGGCGGTCAAAGTAAGTGTTGGCTTTGGGGATGACCAGTGAAATATACCTTCTGGAGTGCATGCTATGGGTGGGTGATGCTATGGTGACCAGTAAGCTGAGATAAGGCAGGGCTTTACCTAGCAAAGACTTATAGATTACCTGGAGCCAGTGGGTTTGGCAAAAAATATATGTAGTGAGGGCCAGCCAACGAGAGCATACAGGTCGCAGTGTTTTGTAATATATGGAGCTTTGGTGACAAAACAGATGGCACTGTGATAGACTACATCCAGTTTGCTGAGTAGAGTGTTGGAGGCTATTTTGTAAATTACATCGCCAAAGATAAGGTTCGGTAGGATAATCAGTTTTACACGGGCAGCATGAGTGAAGGAGGCTTTGTTGCGAAATAGGAAGCAGATTCTAGATTGAATTTTGGATTGGTGATGCTTGATGTGAGTCTGGAAGGAGAGTTTATAGTTTATAGTCTAACCAGACACCTAGGTATTTGTAGTTGTTGTTGCTGCAGGGGATGATGAGATGTTGGCTGGGGTAGGGGTAGCCAGGTGGAAAGCATGGCCAGCCATATAAAAATGCTTTTTGAAATTCTCGATTATCGTAGATTTATCGGTGGTGACAGTGTTTCCTATCCTCAGTGCAGTGGGCAGCTGGGAGGAGGTGCTCTTATTCTCCATGGACTTTACAGTGTCCAAAAACTTTTTGGAATTAGTGCTACTGGAAACACATTTCTGTTTGAAAAAGCTAGCCTTAACTTTCCTGACACAGTATATTGGTTCCTGACTTCCATGAAAAGTTGCATATTGCGGGGGATATTCAATGCTAATGCAGAATGCCACAGGATGTTTTTGTGCTGGTCAAGGGCAATCAAGTTTTGGGTGAGCCAAGGGCTATATCTGTTCGTAGTTCAATTTTTTTTTTAAATGGGGCGTGCTTATTTAAGATGGTGAGGAAGCACTTTTGAAGAGCAACCAGGCATCCTCTCCTGACGGGGTGAGGTCAATATCCTTCCAGGATACCCGTGCAAAGTCGATTAGAAAGGCCTGCTCGCTTAAGTTTTTGAGGGAGTATTTGACAGTGATGAGGGGTGCCAATTACGCAAGCAGGTAATGAGGCAGTGATCGCTGAGATCCTGGTTGAAGACAGCAGAGGTGTATTTAGAGGGCAAGTTGGTCAGGATTATATCTAAGAGGGTGCCCATGGTTACGGATTTAGGGTTGTACCTGGTTGGTTCCTTGATAATTTGTGTGAGATTGAGGGCATCTAGCTTAGATTGTAGGAGAGCCGGGCTGTTAAGCATGTCCCAGTTTAGGTCACCTAATAATGCGAACTCTGAAGATAGATGGGGGGCAATCAATTCACATATGGTGTCCAGGGCACAGCTGGGTCTGAGGGGGGTCTATAGCAAGCGGCAATGGTGAGAGACGTTTTTCTGGAGAGGTGAATTTTTAAAAGTAGAAGCTCAAATTTTTTGGACAGAGACCTGGATAGTATGACAGAACTCTGCAGACAAGGGTATGGTAGGATGTGAGTACCGTGAAGGTAAACCTAGGCTTTGAGTGACGATGAGAGAGGTTTTGTCTCTAGAGTCACCATTTAAGACAGGTGAGGGGGGTAGAACAAAAGGGCTAGCTAAGGCATATTGAGCTGGGCTGGAGGCTTGACAGTGAAACAAGACAATAATCACTAACCAAAACAGTAATAGACAAGGCATATCGCCATTAGGGAGAGGAATGTGTAGCCAAGTAATTATAGGGTCCAGTGAGTACCTAGGCGAGCTGGAGACACGGCGATTCAGACAGCTAGCAGATGTGCCTCAGGGGGATATTGTAACGGGAGAGCCTGTTGAAACCCCTTCGAACGGTTACGTCGGCAGACCAGTCGTGATGGATCGGCGGTGCTCCGTGACGGTTGCAAAGGGTTCAGGCCAATTGGCAAAAGAGGTATTGAAGCCCAGGAATTGTCTGATGGACCTCTTCGGGTAGCCGTGAGATGGGCCTAGTTCCAGGCTAGCTCCAGGCTAACAGGTGCATGCTTCGGTTACAGAGACATTTGCCAGGAGTAGTCACTCGGATAGCAGCAAGCTAGCTGCGATGATCCAGTGTAAAGGTTCAGAGCTTGAGGTAGGAATCCTGTGATGTGTTAGAGAAAAAGCAGTCCGATATGCTCTGGGTTGATATCGCGCTGTGCAGACTGGCAGGAATTGACCGGGCTGAGGCTGGCTGATGTCCGAGTTAACTGTGATGACCCCTAGCAGTGGCTAACTGACTACTTGCTAGTTAGCTGGCTAGCTTCTGTTGGGGGTTCCGGTTCTAAAGTATAAAAAATAGCAGATCCATACCACATTGGGTGAGGCGGGTTGCAGGATAGTATGTTGAAATTGAGCTTAAAAATGTAAAAAATATATTGGAAATATATACGAAGAAAAAATATATATACACGGGATGGGATAAGACAAGACAAGTCAAAGACGTCTGACTGCCACGCCATCTTGGATTTAAATTCAATTATCTTTGAAATTTTTCCAGCCCATGCGCAATTTAGATTTTTTCAGATTTTAGATTGATTTTTTTTAGTGTATGTGCAAAGTGTTAGACTGATCAAATTAACCATATGTTCAAAATGTTGTATCAAGACTGCCCAATTGTGCCTAATTGGTTTATTAATACATGTTCAAGTTCATAACTGTGCACTTTCCTCAAACAATATCATGGTATTACTTCACCACAATAGCTACTGTAAATTGGACAGTGCAGTTAGATTAACAAGAATTTAAGATTTCTGCCAATATCAGATTTGTCTATGTCCTGGGAAATTTTCTTGTTACTTACAACCTCATGCTAATCACATTAGCCTATGTTAGCTCAACTGTCCCACGGGGGACCCACCGATCTTGTAGAGGTTTTAATAAATGTGAAGTTTGTACATCGTAAATTCGCAGACACCTAGTAAGAGTGTAAAGTACAATAGTACTTTATTGATCCCAAGTCAGGAAATTATTTGATCACTCAGCATCACCAATAAATTACAGGGACAACATAACTATCAATCACAAACACATGATTAACATTAACATATGAAGGTTCATGCATCTTAGCCATAGGAGATAGAGACCAATTTAAAAAGGTGAGACATGCTGTTGTCTATCCTATTGGGGAAACAAGCAACAACAAACTCCTGCCAAAAAGGCATCATACATCAATGAATCAGTGCACGCATTAAAAAGTCTCACAGCTATGGGTTAGAATGACCGTCTAAACCTCTCAGTGGAGATTCTGGACAGAATGAACATGCTGTTGAAGCTGCTTCTCTGCTGCATTAAAGTGCTGTGAAGTGGGTGTCTGTCATTGGCCATGATTATGTGTGTCTGATAGCGTTCAGCCTTTTTATGACCATAAAGTCTATCCAATGGGCACAGACATCAATTCAATGTCTATTTCATGTTGGTTCAACGTAAATTCATTGAAATAATGTGGAAACAACGTTGATTCAACCAGTGTGTGCCCAGTGGGTATTTTTTTTAACCTGTGTGGTACATGTGTGAAGTTCCAACAAAAGCTGTCCCCTCGCTCTTCCTGTTTATAGAATAATGCATTCTGGGATCTAACGCCCCTCAAAGTTTGGTTTGTATTAATGCATTCGAACTGAAAGGTCATTGGGCCATTGTGTTCAGAATTATTCACACTTAAAAGTAATTACGCTTCATTTCTCTCTCTTCGTTCCTGGCTCGGACTCTGATAAAAAAATAAAAGAGAGAAAAGAAGAGAGAGTCTAAAGGAAGCTAATTACTTCCCAGGGTTTGAACCTGTTGACTCCCATTAAAGCTCAGCCGGGGTGCAAATTGAGGTCGGGTATCAGAGAGAAGCAGGCGGCCGCCCTGTCACTTCACTCTATGGTGTTTATATGATGGCTGGTCGAGAGGGTTAGGCGGGTGAGGAGATGGTGGAGGTGGAAGGCCAGGAGCGGATGTAGAGGCTACTTCTGTCATTCCTACACTATAGATGTGACTTGTTTTTATATGGCATCTGGTCAAGAGGGTGAGGAGATGGTAGAGTTAGAAGGCACTAACGTCTGAGTTAGTTGTGAGTCTGACAGGAGGGTGTAAGCATGTGTCTTGACAACAAATGGGTTACCACTGTTCTCATATACTTCCAATGAGACAATGAACAAAACTTTATCACAGATCACAATTTATTTTCACAATTTCACAATTTCTCTCAATTTCTCTTTTCTCTCTTGCTTTAAAGCTGCAAAATGTTACTTTTTAGGATACCAAACAAATTCACATAGAAAGGTAGGTTACAGATCTGTCATTATCATTGCAACAAGTCTAAAATGTCATAGATCTGATCCACATGTGCTATTTCTATGCTTCCCATTCTTAAGTTTTGATTTTGTGTCTTTTACTTTCTGGTTTGTACACTAGCTTCAAACAGCGGAAAATACAATATTGTTGGTTATGGAAAATATATTTCAAAGCGGTTTAGATGGTACAATGATTCTCTACACTATTCTACTTGCTTTTTTGTCACATAAATTGAAATTAGCCAAACTATTAGAATTTTAGGAACCAGGAAATGGTGGAGCAATTTCTGCATAGTGCATCTCTATAACATTACCAATTTCCCTCTTAATCTCATTAGTTCATAAATCCTCATTTAACTATGCGGAGGAGCTGTCCTTTCCCATTTGGCAAAACCACAACAATCCATCTCTCACTAACACAGAGCTAGCATTACAAGCAATATGGAACTACAAATGGAGATTAACAGGATTAGCTGTCCTCATAACGCATGTCCAATTACTGCACAGGCATAAGTGTGAATTGTTTTAATAGTGGATCCTCCCTCTACCTGTGTTCTAGTGGAGCTGTAATGGAGGTGGTTCTGTAATAACTAGGCGTTTAGCTCAGTGGGCTAACACAGTCTTGTGGCGCATTACCCGGGTTCAACCCGGGCCGGTCACAGAGAAATGGTTTGGGGTCACCATAAGCTAATGATTCCTACTTGAGTTTTCCATCCATCCAACAGTTAGTTGCCATAAAGCTCAAACACCTTTGATTCTCTGAACGCGTGAAGTCGCCATATTGGTCACCACTGAATTGGGAATGATAGACAGGTTTTAGCTGGACTGGATGGATGAGGAAACACACTGCACCTGGCCTATGTATTATGCATAGTGATATCTCCCTGAAGCACGCTTTAGTCTTTCTACTAATTGCTCTGTGTAGTGAGGGAGAGAGGGGCGGGGAGAAAGAAACATGTAATCGCCCATCTGTCGTCAAGGTCACTTGCTTTAAAGCTGCAAAATGTAACTTTTTAGGATGCCAAACACATTCACATAGAAAGGTAGGTTGCAGATCTGTCATTAGCATTGAAACAAGTCTAAAATGTCATAGATCTCATCCACATGTGCTATTTCTCATCACAAACACATCAGGAATAAAACATCTGCTCACTCCGGGGTGCGAATTGAATTGTTGTGTTTTTATCGACAAGGATTTTATTCACTGGTAGTTGCTGCAATCTCATAGAAAATGACTAATCCATTTTGGCACAATGGAACCGCAACTTGAACTTGGACAGTCCATTTCTGAAACCTTGAGTCTTATCTTTACACGACACTTAACAAGTACACTACAAGTGTAAGCAATTGACAAATGGACTGTTGGCATAATGGTTATATTTTTATAGTTTACTTGAATATTCAGTACTGTATGCAATTTCCATTTGAGCCTTATTCAGTTGTTACAACCGTATTCTTCCAAGCTTCTCACACAAGACTTTTACTTATTCTGTAAGGATGAGGTTGGATTCATATCATCAATTTAAAAAATATATTTACCTTTGCATAAGCTCAAATGTAGTTGTTATAGTGGACAGGAAACCTTGTTTTAGTCTCGAGGGTGACATTCGTGAAAGCAAATGGCAATGAGCTCTGACGACACTCACCGTAACATTTGAAATGGAGCATTCTTTTAAGGCAAATTCAGAATACTCCGACTCGTGAGTGCATGCCACACATCATGCTGTTTACAAATAAGGATCTCCTCTACATGCACATTATTAAAGTATTTTTTTTGCATGACAAAAATGTTGCCCTTTAGCTCTGAAGAAAGAATGGAGAATAAGAAGGAAAGATGGGTGCCCATGTGTCACAGGCAGGCAACACAGAGAGACTGATTGGAAGCAACGTTAGGTAATGACAGTTCACTGGGTGTCATCCTTGGCCAGCGTGCCGCCCAAGACAAAGTGACCTCCAATTTTCTCTGATTGTTTCGAGAGAGAGAACAGATATCTGTAGACAAAGGTTTTGACGCACACACATGCACATACACACAAAAACACAGGCACACAAATGCATGTGCACACACCTACACAAACAAATATACAGTCACACACAAGCGCATTTAATCTTTCTCACACACACACACACACACACACACACACACACACACACACACACACACACACACACACACCCCCTGAAAGGAATGCACCCTGTTTCGTTAACAACAGTGGCTACAACACCTACAACCTGCTAACCTACACATTTTCCAAACATGTTCACTTCTGTCACAGCTGCAAACCACACATTTCCTCAATCGATCCTAGGGACCGACAGCTGAGAAACAGGCTTTGAAAAACAAATGGTGCAACAATGGACTGCGGGATGCATTATCTATTATCTCTGGCTCTTTTAGTCTTTTCAGGGAAAGGAAATCGAATGAGAATATACAGACCGTAATATACAGGCCATAACAAAGCTGCCTATCAGATGGAGCATTATTCCTACATAGAGACACGGAAGCATAGATCCTCCATAGAATATTGCATTTGACAGTCCTTAGAAACAGGTAGAATTATTGCGATTGTATGGCAAGAGCATACAAATGACAATACTAGAAAAGGGATGTTGTTTATTTTCTGGCTTGGACAGATTGCATTCACATCATGACAGCATGCCCACAAGTCACCACAGTCATATTCATTAGTGCACACCGTAGCAAACCTTTGGCAATGGAAAACATTTTGCAATGAAAATTACAGGTAAGTACAGGTAATCCATCACATTTCGGTTGGTTTTCTTCTGTTTGGTTTCTAGGCAATACGACCCCGAAAAAACAGATCAGTTTTGACATAAACAGCACTGAAATTGGCCCTACCAATAGTTAGGTGTCAAATTGTTTTGAGGAGAAAAGAGCTGTAATTAATCAATTCTGAGGACTCAATTCTGAATGACAATCAGTACAATTCACTAAATAAGCAACATAACAGTATATAGTGGCTTGCGAAAGTATTCACCCCCTTGGCATTTTTCCTATTTTGTTGCCTTACAACCTGGAATTAAAAATGGATTTTGGGGGGGTTTAATGCCCTCCTTGCTTTGTCTGTGAGTTTTTGTGGGCGGCCCTCTCTTGGCAGGTTTGTTGTGGTGCCATATTCTTTCAATAAAAAAAAATGCATTTAAAAATGTAACATCTGTGGGATGTTCAAAGTTTTGGATATTTTTTATAACCCAATCCTGATCTGTACTTCTCCACAACTTTGTCCCTGACCCGTCTGGAGAGCTCCTTGGTCTTCATGGCGTTGCTTGTTTGGTGATGCCCCTTGATTAATGTTGTTGCAGACTCTGGGGCCTTTCAGAACAGGTGTATATATACTGAGATCATGTGACATTTAGATTGCACACAGGTGGACTTTATTTAACTAATTATGTGATTTCTGAAGGTAATTGGTTGCACCAGATCTTAAGTGGTGTGTGCATATGTATTCACCCCATAGCAAAGGGGGGTATGCACACACTACTTTTCCGTTTTGTATTTTTTTGAAACAAGTTATTTTTTAAATTTAAAATCCAAGAAAATCTATGTGAAATCAACATGAATTTGCAATGCAAGAATGTGCAGTCAACATGACATTCCCTGAGTTAACGCATGGAGATAGACAGAATCAGAATGAATTCACACATTTTTCTTCCTACCTAGCAAATGTCTACAGACTCATTGGTACAAAACACAATTCAAAGGCACCAAAAGAATGAACAGAGTTCAAAGCATTTGTCCATAAATTGTAGCTAAACACTAACACACTGGCTAGATAGCTAGAATACTAGAGCCAGGTAGCAGTACCCTGCACAGGTGAACCAAAATGTTATATTCTCTGACTCAACTAAAACACACATGCTTGAGTTGAGAGGTGATTTGCTGAAGGCAATACTGAAAAACAGTTTACAGCATTGAAAGCCAAGATTATCCACTCATCTCTCATTCCTTCCTGCATTTTTTAAAAACTGTTTGTGTCTGTGGTGAAATTGATAGGCAATTCAGTGAAATGCCAGGCTTTCCTTTTGCCTGCCATACTAGCCAGCTAAATTGTGAGACAATTCACTCACATTGTTACTAGCTAACAAGCTATCTACTGCCATCAAAACATGCAATAAAATGCAAATTAATTACTTAAAAATCATACAATGTGATTTTCTGGATTTTGGTTTTAGATTCCGTCTCTCACAGTTGAAGTGTACCTATGATAAAATATTACAGACCTCTACATGCAGGAAAACCTGCAAAATCGGCTGTGTCAAATACTTGTTCTCCCCACTGTATGTCACTCCCTGTAACGGCTTTCCTCCGTCGAAGGAGAAGGGGACCAAAATGCAGCGTGGTGGTTACTCATGTTCTTTAATGGAAAATGAACGATACATGAAATAACTTAAATCTACAAAACAACAAACGGAACGTGAAAACCTATAATTTATTATCTTCAATACCATTCATTCTTTACAACTCATAATTTTCATACATAATCAAATAATGGTATTTTAATTTAACTAATTTAACTAAACAAAAACCCCAAACAAAACCTCAGGGGAGCATCTTCCCTCCCCGTCACCCTACAAATTACCTTTCCCTATCTCCCCGTCCCTAATCTATCCCCTTGCAAATCTAAATGACACCCAGCCCTAAACCCCCCTTCCACCTCTCCCGAGCAGCGTGCTGCCCCCACTTCCTCTCCTCCCTCTTCATCCTCCCCCTCAAATCTCCTTCCACCCTCCTCACTATCCCTTCCACCCCCCAGTCTCTCCCTGTCTTCACCATGTTCTGCCTGGCTTCCCACAGCCCCCGTTTAAAGAGACTCATGAGAAGCCAGAGCAGAAACCTGTCCCTATCCGTCCCTCTCGCTCTCCCTACACCTCTCTCTAACCTGGCCCACGTCAATACAAAATCCCCCCTTACCAAACCTAACAACACCTGTGCCCTAGCCCATACTACTCCGGCAAAGGCACAGTCCCAAAAGACATGGCGCACAGTCTCCTCCCTGCCACAAGAGGATCTTGGACAGGTGGGGGATTGCACCAAACTATACCGGTACATGATGGAACGTACCAGCAAGCACTTATAGAGGCTCAGCCAATTCAGGTCCTTGAGCCTGTTGTCCAGACCCCGCGCCTGCACTCCCTCCCAGACCACTTCCGAGATGCCCACTACAGGCGCCGGACTCCCTGCCTCTCTGACCTCCTCGTACAGGTGCCTGTGATCTAAACCTACTCGGGCAACTTCAACCTCAGGGTGCGCACGCAGCCACTTGGCCGCATGACCAAAGTGCCACGGCAGCTGTAACACCCGCAGGAGGTAACCGGACGGGTGTATCACTGGATGAGCAAGCTCCGTTAACAAGAAAGAAACAAAAATTGTGTCCAGCTTGAGGGGGAAATGTGGTACCCCCCTACCTCCCTCCCCGATGGGACAGAGCATGCGTGCCCTGGCGACCCACTTGCACCTGCCACTCCACATGAACTGAAACACAAGCCTCACTAGAGGTCTCCTCAGACTAGCCGGCAATGGGTAGATGTACGCCAAATACAAAAGAGACGGCAACACATCCACCTTTAGGACCAGGACTTTGCCCAAAAAAGACAAATACCTAGCCTTCCACATTGCTAGCTTCCTCTGTACCACTGCGATACGCATGTTCCAGTTTAGCGTCGCTGAGCCGGAGGTCTCAAAATGGACCCCGAGAATCCTCAGGGCCTCCTCACAGAGAGAACCCCCCAGGCACATCCGTTCTACCGCGCCATCTTCCGAAAAACTTGACGGAAGACTTTGCATGGTTCAGAACCGCTCCCGACGCTCGGGTGAAATCCCCAAAGATGGCAAGGGACCTTGTCAGGCACGAGTCCTTGCACAGCAGCAAGGAAGTGTCGTCGGCGTACTGCGTCATCTTAACACGCAGCCCACCACTTCCAGGGATCAACAAGCCTTTCACCCCTGTGTCTGCCCTAATGGCAGCCCCCAGAGGCTCCATGTACAGAACGAAGAGGAGAGCCGAGAGTGGGCACCCCTACCTGACCCCAGACGAGAGGTCAAAAACGTCACCCAAGTGACTATTTACACTAACTCGGCACCCCGCTCCGACATATAATGTACGAATCCATCCTATGAACTTCTCCCCAAATCCTAATCGACCTAATACTCTGAATAAAAAGGATCTATTCACGTGATCAAAGGCTTTCGCCGGATCTAGCGCTGCTACCATTAAAGGCAGTCCTCTATCTTCAACCCAAGCAATGGAGTCCCTGATTAACTGTAGGTTCCATCTAATAGAGCGGCCCTCTACCCCGCATGTCTGATCCTCATGGACGACGTAGGGAAGGGCTGTGCGCAACCGGTCTGCCAAAACCTTTGCAAGTAGCTTGTAATCTACACACAGCATGGTCAACGGCCGCCAGTTGCCAAGGTCTGTTACTTCCCCCTTCTTATATAAAAGTGACAGCACACCAACAGCCATTGATCCCCCCCGGGACCCCCGTCTCAAGGATGGCCTTCAAGACTTCGAGGACCACTGGTCCAAGTAAAGTATACCCCAAAACTTGAGATAAAACTCAGCCGGCAGCCCATCCATCCCAGGCACCTTCCCTTTTCCCATCCTCCTAAGAGCGCTCTCAACCTCTTCTAGTGAAATCTGGGCCTCCATCACTTCTCTAATGTCCTCCGGCAACCGCCTGGACAAGTGTTCTAAAAACACATTTCTCTGCTCTACATCTATTTCCCTTTCCTTAAATAAACCTTGGAAATGATCAGTTGTCACCCTGACCATATCCTCTGGTTCTCTAACTATACTACCATTTTCTTCCCTAACGCCATGCATTACCTTCCTACTCTGTCTGGCCCTAACCGACTTAAAGAACATAGCAGAACAAGTCTCATTGTGTTCGAGAAAGCCAATATGCGCACGCTCCAGGAAAGCTCGAGCCTTCCGCTCCTGCAACTCCCTGAGCTGCGCCTTTAGGGTTGCGGATCTCTCCCAGTCAAAGGACCCGCCGAGGTTGCCTGCCTCGTTCTCGAGTTCAATTAACCTTTGGATACGATGCACCTCCCTCCTCTCCTCCCTTTTTTTCCTCTTGCAATACCCTATTATAAAAGCCCTAATCGTCACCTTAACTAATTCCCACCACGCTAACACCCCCTCGCACATGGACTGGAGGCCTTCAAGCCTCCAAAAGAAACCATAAAACCCGTCAACAAAAGCCTGCTCCTCCAGCACATCCCGATCTAACTTCCAGTATCCCCTACCAAAGAGGCAGACTGGCGACCCCACCTGCAGGAGCACCCCGTCGTGATCCGAAAAGAAAACAGGCAACAGCCGCCCAGACAACTTACCCAAAGACCTGGGTACAAAAATATAGTCGAGCCTCCGCTCAACCCCCCTGGAGTTGCGCCATGTAGGACCGGCCATTTTCGGAGTAGTGTGCAGACCACCATCAACCAGACCATGGCAAGCCATTAGCCCGGTAATGGCGCCTGCACTGCTATCCCCCCCTATTCCTAAATCTGTATTAAAATCCCCCCCTATCACTAATTTCCTATTTGTGACACACAGGGGCGTCAGACAGTCCACCATCTCCCTCCTGTCTGCCACCACCTGTGGCCCATACACCACCACTAATCTAAATTTACAATCCCTTATCGTGACATCCACCCCTATAACCCTCCCCTGCATTACCACAAAATAATCCTCCACTTTTACCTCCCTGTGCCCACACAAAATCCCTACCCCCGATGAGTGCACCCCCAATACCCCAAACCGACTCCCCCTTGTCCCACTCCCTCTTAAACCTACTAACATCCCCTCCATCCCTCAGGTGAACCTCCTGTAAAAAAACAAAAATCAAACCCCACACCCTCCAAATAACTAAAAACCGCCCTCCTCTTAACAAAATCCCTTAAACCCCTTACATTTAAACTAACAAAAGTAAAATTAGACCCCATGAAAAAATTTAATAAAAACATGTAATACACTCAAATTCTAAACCCAGACAGAAAAAAAAAAAAAACAGGAGACTCACCCGATGCTCCCCTGCTCCATATCTACTGGTGAGAACACCATCCGTACTCCCGACATCCCCCCCTCTTCCTCCATCTCACCAACCCAGGATGCAGGAATAGTGTTTGGCTCTGGGGTGCCCTGCACCCTGGGTCTACCCCCACACTCCTCCCCCTCCCCAGTGCTGCAGCTGGTTTGGAGAAAAATCGGGGAGGCTGAGTCCCCAAACAAAAAACTCCCCACCTCCTCCTGTACCCAGTCCTGAGTCTTGTTAGGTGTGTCCCCACCCAACAGAAGTTGAGGGCCTGGGGAAACCAGCAGCAACCCAGAGGTTTCTCCCACCCCCATCACTCTCTTGACCAACCCTCCCTCTCACTGTCGGCCATTCGCACCCTCCTCTTCATTCTCTTCTTTGGTGATGGCGGCAGTGGAGAGATACCACCCTCCCCCCGCCAGCTCCTCCACCATACCCCTCATCTCTTCCACCAGGTCACTTTCCCCCAGTCTACTTGTTCTTCCACTGTCTCCTTCTCCACCACTCCTCCCTCGCTTTCTTCTCTCTCATGCTCCTCCACTCGGTTGCCTTCTTCCGCCGCTTTTCCTGGTTCTCCTACTCCCGTGCCTTCTGTTTCCTTCTCTCTTCCATCCGCCGCTTCTTGCTCCTCCTCCTTCCTTGCGGCCTTCCCCTCTGGACCTGTACTCTGGTCATGAGGCTTACTTCCTTCCCCTCCTCTTCTTCCCCCATCCCCGCTCCTGCTCCCCTCCCCAGCCGCAGACGCATATGACCTCTGACGAGCCGGGCACCCCGCCACAGGTGTGCTGACGAGCCACACCCGTGGCACGCCTTAGGCTTGTCACAATCCCTCGCCTCGTGTTCCTCAGATCCACAAAATCTGCATTTTCTTGTGCTGCACGAGGCGAAAATGTGGCCGTAGGCCATACAGCGCCTGCAAAATGGGGGCTGACGTGCATAAAACAACGTCCCCCTGTCAGCCCCTAGGGAGAACATAGCAGGAGGATGGAGGTAGCCACCATGTCCCTTTGGGTCCTCCCTGAGGAGGGCCTGGAAGCCTCTCCTCCCATTCCAAAACCCAAGGGAGTCTTTGAGGTGCCTTGCTGAGGAGACGTTATCCATGTATCTCCCCAGAAAGGCCCTCACCTCTTCGTCCTTAACATATGGGTTGTAAATGTTGACAGTTACAACCCTAAAGTTGTTCTTCGCAAGGCTTGTTATTTCATAGTGGCTCATCGGCCTCTCACCTCCCACTGCTCTTGCCCTTCTCAGGATATCATCGTGTTTCTCCTCTGTATATAGTGCCACGTCGTATGCTCCCTCCAACGAGTTTCCTTGGAAACAAAACACGTCCTACACCGTCAGCTTTAGAATCCCCATCAATATTATCCTTCCAAAAGTTTCCCGTCCTAAAGGCTCCAACTCCTTTTCCTTCCAAGCAAACCGAATCGTGTTGGCCAGCCCAATCCCAGGGACTGACCGTGTTGTTCTCTTCTCTTCCAAAACAATGAAAAAAGAAAAACCAAAGTGACTGAGCCTATCTTGTGACAACAAACACAGAGACAGGAACAATCACCCACAAACACACAGTGAAACCCAGGCTACCTAAATATGGTTCCCAATCAGAGACAACGATAATCACCTGACTCTGATTGAGAACCGCCTCAGGCAGCCATAGACTTTCCTAGACAACCCTACTCAGCCACAATCCCAATACCTACTAAAACCCCAAACATAAACACAACACAAAATAAACCCATGTCACACCCTGGCCTGACCAAATAAATATAGAAAACACAAAATACTAAGACCAGGGCGTGACACTCCCTTTGGTTCCTTCCCCAGGCTTTATTTTTTTCTGTGTCATGTCTGTGTGCGGTTAGTGTTTCTTGTTTTGTATTATGTTCCGTATATTTATTAATAGTCTTGCTAGATCATCTCCTCTCCTGTAGCCAAGAACCAATATGTTTTCATGTGTGCAGTTTTCTGTACATTGCATTGGAATGGTTGATTAAACTGCTGGACGGCAGGTTCTCAATTAGAGTACTTAGCTGCATTTTTGCTGCTTTTGATGTGCATCTCATCTGTGGAAACCATGGGAACGAAAGATGCAACTAGACACTGGTAGAGAGCCTGCTTCATCATAGGCATCAATACAACTCTCCACCAAGACTGGAGAAGATGCCTGACATATTCAAGCCACACCAGCAAGCCTGTGTTTGAATAGGACAACCCAGGAAGCGAGGGGTAAGAGAGGGAGTGAGGCTGGGGGGGTGTTCGCTCCACCATCAGAGACGGAGGCTAAATGCTGCATTGGGATGGACAGAGCTGAACCCTTTTTGGGACAGCAGACAGAGGACCAATCATATCAGTTTGCAGCCTACCTTGGTTAAGAAGAGAACACACAGTGAACTGCTACACTTGAAGTCAAGTCGAGACAGGCAGAGAACAAAGGGATCTGTGAGTACAGATCTCGGGTCTGTCTTTGGGGTAAGAGGTATGCACTTTTTTTTTACATCTAATACAACATGTAGTGGGTCGGTCCCATGTTTCATGAGCTGAAGTAAAAGATCCCCACATCTCTGCTTGTGAGCATTTCCCCTTTGCCAAGATAATCTTTCATTAGTCTATAATTTGCCAAGACCGTACCGTTCATGACGACGAAATTGAAATTCAAAACTATTAAAAAAGTGGTGGTGGGGGGGGAGTGTATGTGAGAACTGACAGTGGATTTAATATCAGGACTGATATACACTGAGTGTACAAAACATTATGGACTCCAGTGGCGGCTGCTGAGTGGAGGACGGCTCATAATAACGTCTGGAATGGAGTCAATGGAAGGGTATCAAACACGTGGTTTCCATGTGGTTGATACCATTCCATTGACTCCATTCCAGCCATTACAATGAGTTGTCCTCCACTCAGTAGCCTCCTCTGATGGACACCTTCCTAATATTGCTCTCAGAACAGCCTCAATTTGCCAGGGACTCTACAAGGTGTCGAAAGCGTTCCACAGGGATGCTGGCCCATGTTGACTCCAATGCTTCCTAGGGTTGTGTCAAGTTGGCTCGATGTTCTTTGGGTGGTGGACCGTTCTTGATGCACTCGGGGAAACTGTTGAGTGTGAAAAACCCAGCAGCGTTCACATGCACTTAAATCTTTTGCCTTGCCCGTTCACCCTCTGAATGGCACACATACACAATCCATGTCTCAATTGTCTCAAGGCTTAAAACCCCTTCTTTAGTTAACCTGTCTCCTCAACTTCATCTGCACTGATCTGTCTGTCTACAGTGCATTCAGAAAGTATTCAGACACCGGGACTTTTTCTACATTTTGTTACGTTATAGCCTTACTCTAAAATAGATTCAATTGTTTGTTTTTTCTTTCTCATAAATCTACACACAATAGCCCATAATGACAAAGCAAAAACTGTTTTTTATAAATGTTTCAAATGTATTAAAAAGCCAAAACTGAAATATCACATTGACATAATTATTCAGACCCTTTCCTCAGTACTTTGTTGAAGCATCTTTGGCAGAGATTACAGCCTCGAGTCACATGCGCCGAATACAACAAGTGTAGACCTTACAACCCACAATGCCGTTTAAAAAAAAAGTGTTAAGTAAACAGATAAGTAAAAAATGTAAATAACAAATAGTTAAAGAGCAGCAGTAAAATAACAGTAGCGGTACAGAGTCAATGTGTTGGGTCTCAGGTTACTCGAGGTAATTGAGGTAATATGTACATATAGGTAGAGTTAAAGTGACTATGCATTAATAATAAACAGAGAGTAGCAGCAGCGTAAAAGGGGGGACAATGCAAATGGTCTGTGTAGCCATTTCATTAGCTGTTCAGGAGTCTTATGGCTTGGGGGTAGAAGCTGTTAAGAATCCTTTTGGACCTCGACTATCTATCTATAACGTCCACCACACTTCCACTTCCCTTCTCAGAAACCCATTCTGCAGTTGCCAAGCAACTACCTAACATGGCACTAGTTTACAGAGGGAGAAAAGTCCAACCACACAAAATATGATTTTCACAGAACACCTCAAAGAAAGGGGGGAAATAATTGAACATTGTCTGAAGTGTGCATTAAACATTAGTTCCCTGTAAGCAGTGGCTTTGTAGTGGGAGTAAGGATAAAGGAAATCAACAATTAAACCAGTCACAGTTCAAATCCTTGGGCGGAGCTTCGCTGTTTTAAATGTTTTTTTTTTAAGGAATTCTACTACAATAGGATACAGAGAGATGGATGGCATTTTTGGACTCGTAGATTGAACCCCATCTCTGGTGGGAAGCAGTATGTGCCCAGAGCCATGAGTGTTACCACTAGACCATGGGCTCTGCACTCACTGGTTGCTTAACTCTTGTAGACAGCCTTACTTCAATTTTTTTTAAAGCAGGATACAGTTGGGTAGACTATGTATAACAGTGAGTTGTGCGTGGCGACATGTCACATGAAGCCCATAATATATCTATTATTTTGAAGAACGTAACGGCGTTGTTTGCCTCTATAAACTCAAATGTTGTAATGAAACATCGTTGCAAACTACACTGATGTCACGGATCCCCCGGACTGTTGCTCATTCCGTGCACCAGTTCCGAAAGTCTATGTCACTGGTCTCTAGGCGTCACTGAACTGTCTCATTACGCACACCTGATTCCAATTCCCCTGATTAGTACTATGTGCCCTCTGTTCACCATTGCCTTGTCGTTTATTGTTCCCCATGTCCGTTGGTCTTGTGCTTTGTTGTTTCGGCTTTCGTGCTGCGTGTACTGTGTACTCGCTATTACGGGTCTCGTCCCGTATAGTATTGTGCAATTGTTATTACAGGTCTCATCCCGTGCATTGTTTAGGGGTCTCGTCCCGTGTATTTATTAGAGGTTTAACCTCGCTCTTTTGTTTGGATTACATCCCTGTGTTATGTGTTTGTTTTGAGCTTCGTCCCCGTGCTTTTTCATGGCATGTTGTATTTTTGGGTGGAGTATTTAAAACCCCCTATTATGTATTCCTGCTCCTGTCTCCAATCATGTATACGACGTGACAACTGAACAAAGACATTTTTTTACGCGACATTCAACAATTTCAAAGTTTTTACTGAGTTACCATTCATATGAAGAAATAGGCTCTCATCTATAGATTTCACATGACTGGGAATACAGCTACCCATCTGTTGGTCACAGATACTTTAAATAAAAGGTTGGTTTGTGGATCAGAAAACCAGTCAGTATCTGGTGTGACCACCCTTTGCCTCATGCAGCGTGACACATCTCCTTCACATAGAGTTGATCTGTTGATTGCGGAATGTTGTCCCACTCCTCTTCAATGGCTGTGAAGTTGCTGGATATTGGCGGGAACTGGAACACGCTGTCATAAACATCAATCTATAGCATCCCAAACATGCTCAATGGGTGACAGGTCTGGTGAGTATGGAGGCTATGGAATAACGGTGACATTTTCAGCTTCCAGGAATTATGTACAGATCCTTGCTACACGGGGCAGTGCATTATCATGCTGAAACTTGAGGTGATGGCTGCGGATGAAAGGCACGGCAATGGGCCTCAAGGATCTCGTCACAGTAACTCGGTGCATTCAGATTTCCATTGATAAAATGCAATTGTGTTCATTGTCCGTAGCTTATGCCTGCCAATACAACCACCATGGAACACTCTGATCACAACGATGACATCAGCAAACTTCTCACCCATACAAGACCTTACATGCAGTCCGCAATCTGGCCGATTCATCCACGAAGAACACACTTCTCCAGCATGCCAGTGGCATTCGAAAGGTGAGCAGTTGCTCACTGAAGTCGGTTCCGACACCGAACTGCATTCCGGTCCGGATCTAGTGAGGACGACGAGCACGCAGACGGGCTTCCCTGAGACGGTTTCTGACCGTTTGTGCAGAAATTCTTCGGTTGAGAAAACCCACAGCTTCATCAGCTGCCCGGGTGGCTCAACTCAGACAATCCCGCAGGTGAAGATGCCGGATGTAGAGGTCTGCGGATAATGAGGCCAGTTGGAGGTACTGCCAAATTCTCTAAAACAACGTTGAAGGCTGATTATGGTAGAGAAATGAACAGTACATTTTCTGGCAACAGCCCTGGTGGACATTCCTGCAGTCAGCATGCCAATTGCACACTCACTGCGGCATTGTGTTTTGTGACAAAACTGCACTTTTTAGAGTGGGCTTTCATTGTCCCAAGCACATAGATGCACCTGTGTAATGATCATTCTGTTTAAAATCAGCTTTTGATATGCCACACCTGTCAGGTGGATGGATTATCTTGGCAAAGTAGAAATGCTCACTAACATGGATGTAAACATTTGTGCACAAAATCTAAAAAAAACACATTTTAAAAAGCTTTTTCTTGTGCGTATGGAAAAGGTCTGGTATCTTATATTTCAGCTCATGAAACCAAAATGTTTGAAGTTGAGCTAAATATTTTGTTCAGTGTATTAACATTAGACTACATTAACCTTATCTCTCACCCAACAACAACAACCCAAATTGATGATTCCTGCCAATAAACCAGATAATTAAATTCAGCACAGGGGAAAAATAACTAAACATGTATAACACAGAATATGCTAAAGTCTAACTGTGATGGAATTATTCCTGAGTACATATTTGTTTCAATTTCAGCAGCGAGTATAATCTATGCAACCAAGGGAGGAAAATGCAAGAACGGAGAGAACAAGCTCACATACAGTCAGTGACTTGCGAAAGTATTCACCCCCCTTGGCATTTTTCCTATTTTGTTGCCTTACAACCTGGAATTAAAATAGTTTTTTTTGGGGGGGGGGGTTATATCATTTTATTTACACAACATGCCTACCACTTTGAAGATGCAAAATGGGAAGATGAAGATGCAAAAAATAAATAAGACAAAAATACAGAACTTGAGCGTGCAAAACTATTCAACCCCCAAAGTCAATACTTTGTAGAGCCACCTTTTGCAGCAATTACAGCTGCAAGCCTCTTGGGGTATGTCTCTATAAGCTTGGTGTCACGGCGTTCGTCGTAATGAGGATTGGACCAAAGCGCAGCGTGGTAAGTGTTCATGATTTTATTTGATCACAAAACACTCAAACAAAATAAACAAGAGGGAAAACCGAAAACAGTTCTGTAAGGGGCATAAACTATACAGAAAACAACTACCCACAAAACACAGTTGGGAAAAGGCTGCCTAAGTATGATTCCCAATCAGAGACAACGATAGACAGTTGTCCCTGATTGAGAACCATACCCGGCCAAAACATAGAAATAAAGAAACTAGAATGCCCACACTAGTCACACCCTGGCCTAACCAAAATAGAGAATAAATGCCTCTCTTTGGCCAGGGCGTGACACTTGACACATCCAGCCACTGGGAGTTTTGCCCATTCTTCAAGACAAAACTGCTCCAGCTCCGTCAAGTAGGATGTGTTCCACTTGTTTACAGCAATCATTAATTGGATTGAGGTCTGGGCTTTAACTAGGCCATTCAAAGACATTTAAATGTTTCCCAATAATCCACTTGAGTGTTGCTTTAGCAGTATGCTTAGGGTCATTGTCCTACTGGAAGGTGAACCTCCATTACAGTCTCAAATCTCTGTAAGGCCGAAACAGGTTTCCCTCAAGAATTTCCCTGTATTTAGCTCCATATGTCATTCATTCAAATCTGACCAGTTTCCCAGTCCCTACCAATGAAAAACATTCACACATCATGATGTTGCCACCACCATGCTTCACTGTGGGGATGGTGTTCTCAGGGTAATGTGAGGTGTTGGGTTTGCGCCAGACATAGCATTTTCCTTGATGGCCAAAAGCCTCATTTTAGTCTCATCTGACCAGAGTACCTTCTTCCATATGATTGGGGAGTCTCCCACATGCCTTTTGGCGAACACCAAATGTTTTTGCTTATTTTTTTCTTCAAGCACTGGCTTTTTTTCCTGGACACTCTTCTGTAAAGCACAGCTCTGTGTAGAGTACGGCTAAAAGTGGTCCTATGGACAGATACTCCAATCTCCGCTGTGGAGCTTTGCAGCTCCTTCAGGATTATCTTTGGTCTCTTTGTTGCCTCTCTGATTAATGGCCTCCTTGCTTGGTCTGGGAGTTTTGGTGTGTGGCCCTCTCTTGGAAGGTTTGTTGCGGTACCATATTCTTTACATTTTTAAATAATGGATTTAATGATGCTCTGTGGGATGATCAACGTTTCTGATATTTCTTTCGAACCCAACCCTGATCTGTACTTCTCCACAACTTTGTCCCTGACCTGTTTGGAGAGCTCCTGTCACGCCCTGGTCTAAGTATTTTGTGTTTTCTTTATTATTTTGGTCAGGCCAGGGTGTGACATGGGTTATTTATGTGGTGTGTTTTGTCTTGGGGTTTTTGTAGGTAATGGGATTGTGGTTAGTGGGGTTGTCTAGAAAAGTCTATGGTTGCCTGGAATGGTTCTCAATCAGAGGCAGGAGTTTATCGTTGTCTCTGATTGGGAACCATATTTAGGCAGCCATATTGTTTGAGTGTTTCGTGGGTGATTGTTCCTGTCTCAGTGTTTGTTTGCACCAGATAAGGCTGTTTAGGTTTTCACGTTACGTTTATTGTTTTGTATTTTTCATGTTTATCTTTTATTAAACATGTATCGAAATAACCACGCTGCATTTTGGTCCGCCTCTCTTTCACCGGAAGAAAACCTTAACCGCTCCTTGGTTTTCATGGTGCCGCTTGCTTGGTGGGGCCCCTTGCTTAATAGTGTTGCAGACTCTGAGTCCTTTCAGAACAGGTGTATATATACTGAGATCATGTGACAGATCATGTGACACTTAAATAAAGTCCACCTGTGTGCAGTCTAACTAATTATGTGACTTCTGAAGGTAATTGGTTGTACAAGATCTTATTTAGGTGCTTCATAGCAAAGGGGGCGAATACATATGCACGCACCACTTTTCTGTTTTTTATTTTGTATACATTTTTAGAAACATTCACCAATTTGGACTATGTTGTGTTTGTCCATTACATGAAATCCAAATAAAAATCAGTTTACATTACAGGTTGTAATGAAACAAAATAGGAAAAAGTGCGCCTCCACAGCCCAGTGTATCCGGTGCCTCTGGAAAGGAAGAGGCCTCCTGGATTTCTCCCCTGCCTGGTGAGTCCTGTGCCTGCTCCCAGAGCCAGGTCTCCTGTATGTCTCTCCAGCCTGGTGAGCCCGGAGCTGCCAGAGTCGCCCTCCAGCCCGGAGCTGCCAGAGTCGCCCTCCAGCCCGGAGCTGCCAGAGTCGCCCTCCAGCCCGGAGCTGCCAGAGTCGCCCTCCAGCCCGGAGCTGCCAGAGTCGCCCTCCAGCCCGGAGCTGCCAGAGTCGCCCTCCAGCCCGGAGCTGCCAGAGTCGCCCTCCAGCCCGGAGCTTCCAGAGTCGCCCTCCAGCCCGGAGCCCGGAGCCCGAGACGAGGGTCCCCGCTCTAGAGGCGCCACCTAAGTGGGCCAAGCCTGAGGTGGAGCGGGGTCCACGTCCCGCACCAGAGCCGCCACCGCAGATATATGCCCACCCAGACTCTCCCCTATAGGTTTTGCGTCCGGAGTCTGCACCTTTGGGGGGGTACTGTCACGCCCTGACCTTAGATCCTTTTTATGTCTCTATTTTGGTTTGGTAAGGGTGTGGTTTGGGGTGGGCATCCTATGTTTTGTGTTCTGTTTTCTATTTCTGTGTGTTTGGCCGTGTATGGTTCTCAATCAGGGACAGCTGTCTATCGTTGTCTCTGATTGGGAACCATACTTAGGTACCCTTTTACCACCTGTGTTTGTGGGAGGTTGACTCTGTTTAGAGCACTTTGCTTTTAAGCTTCACGGTTTGTTTTTGTAGTGTTTAGTGTTTTGTTTGGCGTCACTTTGATTAAAATAAAGAAAATGTACGCTAACCACGATGCACCTTGGTCCTCTCCTTTGAACAGCCGTGACGGCACTGTAATAGATCTCATTCCCTTGTCTCCGTGTTTTTAGGCTGTTTTTCAAAATAGCCTCCACTGTGTTTCACATCGGAGTTCTACAAAATGTGTTCAATTACACAGTGGATTATGCGGAAAATCTATTCTCAAACAAGTTGAGAGACATGAGAACTTCTAAAAAAAAAAAAATCCCCCACTGAGCTGTTATCGTCAAGCAAATCAAGACTTTTCTTTTACAAGCTGAAAATCGCAGCAAAACCAGTCTTGCTTTCACTACAATTGACAAGACAACAGTTTTAAGAAAGATACTAAGACATGACACTTGGAACCATTTGAATCACGACTCTGAAATAAGTGTTATCTGCAATACAACCTCTAAGGCAAATGGAGACATTTGCTAAAACTGCAGGCAACAGAGACTACGGAGTGTGTTGGCCTTTTTAATTACGGAGTCTGATGCCATCTGTAGATTATGAAGAGTTTTGCCATTTTAATTATTGCCATCTGTTAGCTGTCAGTCAAACTGTGCAAAACTGAAACTGAAACGTAAGCGTAGGCATGAATTTCGAGTGGTTAAGGTTAGTTATCCCCAGGGGCACCACTTTGGTTTTAGAAGTGTGGGTGACATAACCTGACGGGGTCTGGGGGTCCTCCCCCAACATGTTTTGGCCATCTAAAGCTCATTTCCTGCATTTCTACCCAATCCAATATGCCATCTCTGTTTAGAACAAAAAGTAAGCAAAAATGCCCACATTCATCAAGCTAGGTAAGAGATCATCAAATATATTTACGTGTTTTATAGGACTGAACTTGATTAAAGGTATTTCAATGATAAACATTGTGTAGCACCTTTAACAAATAGCCTTACAAATGAACAGCTCTTGAAAAATTACAAAGACTTTTGATTGTCTTATTAACACATCTATATCAAATTTCAACCAGCCCGAGCCGCCTGCACGCCTGACCCCCACCAGTCTAGTCAATAACTTAACTCTCTCCCAACACAAGTTCCTTCCCACCTTTTGTTTTTTCATTCCCTAGGGAAAGGTTTGGAAGTAAAAAAAAAAAGCATACCCAAAAACACTTGCACATCAAATATACATTAACACACAGAAAGAGCAAATCCTCCATATAATTAATCTCATACGCCGAGTAGTACTGCAGAGCTCAATTTACTTGCACACAATATACAGTGCCTTGCGAAAGTATTCGGCCCCCTTGAACTTCGCGACCTTTTGCCACATTTCAGGCTTCAAACATAAAGATATAAAACTGTATTTTTTTGTGAAGAATCAACAACAAGTGGGACACAATTATGAAGTGGAACGACATTTATTGGATATTTCAGACTTTTTTAACAAATCAAAAACTGAAAAATTGGGCGTGCAAAATTATTCAGCCCCTTTACTTTCAGTGCAGCAAACTCTCTCCAGAAGTTCAGTGAGGATCTCTGAATGATCCAATGTTGACCTAAATGACTAATGATGATAAATACAATCCACCTGTGTGTAATCAAGTCTCCGTATAAATGCACCTGCACTGTGATAGTCTCAGAGGTCCGTTAAAAGCGCAGAGAGCATCATGAAGAACAAGGAACACACCAGGCGGGTCCGAGATACTGTTGTGAAGAAGTTTAAAGCCGGATTTGGATACAAAAAGATTTGAAATATCCAATAAATGTCGTTCCACTTCATGATTGTGTCCCACTTGTTGTTGATTCTTCACAAAAAAATACAGTTTTATATCTTTATGTTTGAAGCCTGAAATGTGGCAAAAGGTCGCAAAGTTCAAGGGGGCCGAATACTTTCGCAAGGCACTGTAGCTGGGTAGCCTCGTCCTGTCCCTAGGTTTCCACCACCCCGCAGAGCCCCAACCCAACATACCCCACTCAGCTTTAGGATCTTAGTGAAACATTCATTTTTGGTTTTGGGTGTGTTAGGCAAAGGCCAGAGCGACAACCCACAGGCAGACACTCAGAGCCAGGACTGAGCAGCCAAACAGCTATGGATTGCCTAAATAGGTATCTCCCCTGACGTGGGCATGTTTTCAATACAGACTCTTTTAGTCGTACTGTATTCCAGCGAGACATTATGATAGTTGCCCTTAACCTTGTAATAATCTTGTAATAAATCAAGGCGTGTGATACATAATGTGACATTGTGGGAGGATAACCAACCGTCGAATTAATGGCAAAGCATTTCTTAGCTACTATAAATGCTTGGTTACACAGTTTCTTCAGATAATAGTGTCCAATGTCAACATTTCCAAGCAAACAAAAACAGGGAAGGAAGAAGGGAGAATCTGTAGACATGCTGAGATAAATAAACATACTCTTTGTCAGAATTCATGCAGCCTTCACAAGACCATAACATATACAAATGTGTCCCCTTTCGTGTTTTACACCTCCAGCAGAGGAATGATATTTCTGCATGTAATTCAGTTTCACTGCCATATAGTATGTTCTATGGATGGTCTTAAATTGCAGTAATTTATGTCAGATGATATGAACAGGACTGGGCACTCAAACATATCTGTATCCATTCATCATCATCATCAATAGATTCTACCAGGTCTTCCTCACACACATTCTTGTTTGACATGTTTTGTGTCATTGGGAAAGCCTCGATCAACCCTTGATACAGTTTAACTTTGTAGGTTTGTCACACTGCTTTACCATAGCATCTGGCTTGTCCAGTGTTTGCTGCACAGATAGAATAAAGTGCTGTATCTGCAAAGATTGGTCAACCCTGGCTGCCTGACCCTGCTGAGACCCCTGTCACCATCTGATCCTCCTAAGAGGAGGCATGACAAAGATTTACCTTGGTGTACATTTATACATTATTTTATCCAAGAATATAATCAATAGTTCAATAATTGAAATGACCATTATTCCCAGATCCCAGAGCTTAAGCTGCTGTCCTGTAGCGACTGTAGGTCTACCCATCAATTCAAGATGGAACTTGGTATCATTCGCTGATATTGTTAATATACTGCAAAATTCACCTGAGCTCCGTAGACTGGTCTTCCCTGGCTGTCTGACCCTGCTGGGACACCTGTCACCATCTTATCCTGCTAAGACATGATGAGCACAGTGTTGGGTACTGACTGCACTAGCTGGCTGCATTCCCAAGGGATGCCTGCGGGACCTGCGGAGTCCCGACAGAGATCATTGCGGGTGGGAACGAGCGGTCAGACAGATTGATTTTGGAATTAAAATATACTGAACACAAAATATAAAGCACAACATGCAATCATTTCAAAGATTATAATGAGTTTCAGTTCACAGAAGGGAATCAGTCGTTTTAAATAAATTCATTGAGCTAATCTATGGATTTCACATGACTGGGCAGGGGCACAGCCTCACTGAGGAGCCAGGCCCAGCCAACCAGAATGAGTTTTTCCCCACAAAAGGGCTTTATTATAGACAAAAATACTCCTCAGCACAATCCTGCAGGTGCGGAATCCGGATGTAGAGGTCCTGGGCTGGCGTGGTTACACGTGGTCTGAGTTTGTGAGGCCGGTTGGACATACTGCCAAATTTGAAGCAGCTTACCGTAGAGAAATGAACATTCAATTATCCAGCAAAAGCTCTGGTGGACATTCCTGCAGTCATCATGCCAATTGCACGCTCCCTCAAAACTTGAGACATCTGTGGCATATTTTTGTTCAGTGTACTTTTGTTGTCCCAAAGATGATTTGGAAACGGTCCTCTTTCTGCTTTGTGTGCTTCAGCCTACCTATTGTATTTAAAGCAGATACTTTTCTCATTATTCACACACAGCATTTGCTGCTTCAACTTCTCTCCCTAATAAGGTGTGAGAGTTCAAGTGTGCCTAGTATGTGGTCTCAGTGAAATAGAGTAGGCTGCCTACATGGGGGAGGAATCACATGGCAGTGAACTGAAATATGATTAAATAAATATTGATAATGGAAAGAAGTGGAGGGTGCTCAACCAACGTGATTCAATGTGCAATCCTCACATTTGATCATTGAAAAGGAAAAGCATGCACATAGGTGAAGACACATCCTGTGTCGCCGGCGGTGGAGGACTACGATGAGGGCTCGGTCCAGGATGTCTCTAGCGGGGACCCAGACCTCTCCCAGTCAACCAGGTACAAGACACCCTTGCCCCGCGGTCGAACACTCAGCAGGTGTCTCACTGTGTACACAGGATGGCCATCGATTACATGGGGCGGAGGGGTGGGCCTGGAAACACAGGCTTAATTCTAGACACATGGAACGTAGGGGGGAATATGGAGGGTACGGGGTAACACAAGATAAATAGCAGTGGAACCAAGGACTCTTGAGACCAATGAAATGGGGGGAAGGTTTGCGGGACTCCACCCAAAGGAACAGGTCCTGTGTGGATAGCCGTACCCTCTGCCAAATGCGATAGCGAGGAGCTGGACTCCGGCAGCGGTCCACTTGACGATACCTGGAGTTGGTCTTGAGAAGTGCCGCCCAGTTGCTTCTCCAGGTATGCTGACAGCAGGCATACTCCACCCAGACCAGTTGTTGGCTCCAGGTAGTGGGGTTGGTCGAGATAAGGCATCTTAAGGTTGTTCCCAGGTCTTGGTTTGCTCACTCCGACTGGCCGTTGGATTGGGGATGGAATCCGGAGGACAGGCTGGCCGACAATCCAATAAGGGTGCAGAACGCCTTCTAGAACTGAGCACCCCGGTCAGAGACCATGTCCACCAGGAGTCCGTGGATCCTGAAGACGTGCTGCTCCATGAGCTGGGCAGTCTCTTTGGCAGAGGGTAGTTTTGGGAGAGGGATGAAATGGGTTTTGCCATTAGACGAAGGGAGCCCAGTGACAAAGTCCTGGAAGATGTGGGACTTGGGATGATGAGGGACAGGTAGTGGCTGAAGGAGGCCGGAAGGGGCTTGCTGCAGAGTCTTATTCTGAGCACAAACGGTGCATGTAGTGGCAAACGCAGAGACGTCAGGATCCATTGTGGGCCACCAGAAACGTTGTCAGAGAAATGCCAGGGTTCGACGGAGGAAGCCTGGAGGAATGAGCCATGACCTGTGACTGGACTGAATTAGGGACAAACAACACTCCAGGGGTAGGCTGGGAACATTGTGCCTTGCTGACCCGGGTCGCAATACCCCAGCCCACAGAAGCATCAAGGCATGAGTTAGGGAGGATGGTCTCAGAGTCAGAGGATGTGGCAGCAGGACTGTACGGGTGAGAGAGGGCATCAGGTTTAACATTCATGGAAACTGGGGGACAGGAAATGGTGAAGTTGAATCTGGTGAATAACAGAGCCCACCAGGCCTGCCTGGAGTTAAGGCGCTTCGCTGTGCGCAGATACTCCAAATTCTTGTGGTCGGTCCAAACCAAAAACGGATGTTCTGCTCCCTCCAGCCAGTGTCTCCACTCCTCCAGAGCCATCTTGACTGCCAGGAGTTCTCGGTTACACCCGTTGTTGTTGTTTTTCTGCAGAGTTGAGACAATGGGACAGGAAGGCACAGGGATGAAGCTTTTTGTCCGGGGCAACGCATCAACCTCAACCACAAACTGAAGGGATGGGTCCGGATGGACGAGGATGGGGGCTGTAGTGAACTGATGCTTCATGTCCACAAAGGCTCTGTCAACCACTGGGGACCATGTGAACGGTACCTTGGGAGAGGTGAGTGCAGAGAAGGGGGCTGCCAGGGTGCTGTGTACTCAAATGAAATGCCGGTTGAATTTGGCAAACCCCAGTAAACGTTGTAGCTGCACCCTGGACGTAGGTTGGAGCCAATCCACTACTGCTTTCACCTTTTCCGTGTCCATCTGGACATTTTCCATCAGCAATGACATATCCCAGAAAGGAGAGAGTAGAAGGGTGGAATTCATATTTCTCTGCTTTCACAAATAACTGGTTCTCCAGGAGGTGCTAAAGGACTTCTCATCAAGGCAAAGGTTGGGTATTTGAGGAATCTCAAATATTAAATATATTCAGGTTGTTCAACACATTTTTGGTTACTATATGACTCCACAAGTGTTATTTCATCATTTTGATGTCTTCATTATTATTCTACAATGTAGAAAATAGTAAAAAGAAAGAAAACCCCCTGAATGAGTAGGTGTCCTAAAACCTTTCACCGGTAGTGTACATCAGTCAACCAAAAAGTAGCCAGTTTATGCTCTTCTTGCTTTTACAACTCTGTGAATAAGCACAACAGATACAACTCTCCCCTGCTGGTCCAGCCAGCCTTCCAGAAGCTTTGACTTCATACCGCCTGTCAGCCCGCTCTATGATGTCCGCCTGGTCCCAAATAAAGCCGTCTGCACACTCTAAACAGCCTACTCAACTGCTCTGAGGTGTCCCTATGGTCCTAAATCATTGCCACTTTTTGTATGACATTGTAATGATTAAAACTGGGGGGGTACAAAAAATTAAATTCCTGAATGTAGGGGGGACATGAGCCCCCCCCCAGTGAAAGTTAAGCCCTGGGTTATCCTTATCCTTAACACCCTAGGTATTCGGGAGCCTACAGTACTAGATGGTATCTTGCCCTCGTGTTGCCTCTAGTGGATGACTGGAAATTGCCATGGAAATAAAATTCTGAACCATTTTAATGATGACTGAACAGCACATAATCCACTGGATTATATAATATGTGGAGAACTGCGTTTGTCATTCCGTGGCAATTTATCTTTCTTGTGTTTGACTGGGAATTTGTGTTTCCTCCACGTTTAAAACAACTGTAGTCAGATGAGACAGGGATAATTTGAAAGCACATCCTTGAAGGCATGTCCTGTACTTTGTGCCATTACATCTAATCAGGTACTTGTTTGAGTTGAAGATGTTGATTTAAGATGTCACATTGATAAACATGTGGAAAGGAAGCGAGGGACAAATATTCTAAAGCGAGAGTGATAAAAAGAGACCTACTATAACAAACAAAAAAGTAGAGGAAGAGAAATGTAGCGATAGAGAGTCAGTTGGAGAGAGAACTGTACAGAAGCTCAATGAAACAGGGTAGAGGGTCGATGGCAGAGTGAAAACACATAATGACATATTGGCTACCGATTCAACATCTATTCCACATACTCTCTCTATTTAGTTGGGAAGCTGTAGCTGGCTTCCCTCAGGCACGGCTTCGAGGCTGATTGTGAGAGAAAGGGGCTGGGAGAAGGAGGAGGTGGATAGTCAAACGTGGTGATATTTCTCACAGGTTGTTAAAGCAAGGTGTGCATTCAGGCCTTTTTCTGACTCTCCCGCCTCAGGCATGCAGACAGGGAGAGACAGAAGGAGAGTAAGGGATACCTGGGACTGAAATATGACTCTCCACATCTATCCTCTTCCCTCCCCACTCTCCACTCCTCTTTTTTTGTATGAGTGATACTGCAGTGCAGGTATCTGGCAACCCTTAGCCAGACCACTGCTGAGCTATCTAGGATAACACCTTGAAATATCTGGCAACTCTAGACATACAACCACTGAGCTGGCTGGAAGGACACCTGGCTCTATCTTTTGGAGTTCCAGAGCAGGAGAATGTCCACGTCATGTCTATGTAGAATGACTATAACAGGATTCAAATGTACAGGCTTTGAGTTAGAGTCTATTCTTAAAAATAGAAAAGTGGCTGAGCAAGTAACAATGCATAGACAATGATAGGAACTACAGTACAATTGCCACACAATATTTTCATAGGACGACTCAATCAAATACTGCATCGTTAACATAGAGAGATATGACAGTGCCGCACATCATCGATCAAACCGGTGATTGAGCCTGAATTGCATTAAACTGTGCTCACATGTTATTCATTTAAATGGAAATACCCTTAAAGGGCAATTCCACCACCTTTCAACTCATTTTCATTATATCCAGCATAATATCAGTGTCTACATATGTGAAAATGGTGCATTCGTACGTTTTGTTAAAAAAAAAAGAGAATGTTCTTCTTTACATGATGACATCATGTAAAACTTTTAAAACAGTGATTTTCAAACCCAATGTGATTTGTGGTGATGTGGGGAGCAATAAAATACCCTCGCTATGGCTAGGAACTCGTTGCAGGTTTAGAAAATCATTGCTTTTTAAAATTTAATTCTACCTTGTGATGCCACAGAGAAGCATTTGAAAAAAAATACTTTCTTCTTATATTTTTACCACTGCTCACAGAAACACAGTGTTATCACATATGTAGACACTGGTTTGGTGCTGGAGATAATTAATATGATGTAGAAAAGTGGCAGGGTTGCCCTTTAAGGTAGTCAGTCTGTGGAAAGCCAACGTCTCCACAAAAATAAGCAGAAATCTGTGGAAGCCTATTTTTGTTGCTTTTATGATATGGTTATGTGTTTAGTTTAACCATTTTTCAATGTAATATGTTATTTGATGCACATTTGAGATTATTCTTGTATAATGAAATGCGCAAATCAAATATAATTTATTATTATTATTTGCCCTGTACCATCATCTCTCTCACAGCTAGGAACCATTTCACATTCAACCCATGCAAACCAAACTAAGAGCATTTTATTTGGTACAAATCATTCCCTAAGTTCTAGACCTCAGCTGAATCTGGTAATGAATGGTGTTGCTGTTGAACAAGTTGAGGAGACTAAATTACTTGGTGTTGCCTTAGATTGTAAACTGTCATTGTCAAAACATATAGATTCAATGGTTGTAAAGATGGGCAGATGTCTGTCCATAATAAAGAGATGCTCTGCTTTTTTGACACAACACTCTACAAAGCAAGTTCTGCAGGCTCTAGTTTGATATTATCTGGAAAGAAAGACCTAGTTAAGCTGCAGCTGGCCCAGAACAGAGCGGCACATCTTGTTCTTCATTGTAGTCAGTCAGTCTCTCGTGGCAAAGAAATATTAATTTATTAAATTCCAAATTGTTTGCATAGTCAACTTACATACAGCCCTGACATACATACACACTTACCCCACCAGACATGTCTTTTCACAGTCCCCAGGTCCAGAACAAATTCAAGGAAACACACAGTATTATACAGAGCCATGAGTGCATGGAACTCCCTTCCATCCTATATATCACAAGTGAACAGCAAACCTAGTTTCAAAAAATGACACCTCACGACACAACCCCTCTCCCCCATGTGACCTACTTGTTGTGTGCATGTACTGACATGTATGCGTAGCTGATAGATGCGCACACACACACACACACACACACACACACACACACACACACACACACACACACACACACAACATGTTCATGTTTTTAAACATATGTAAATGGTAAAGTATTTTGTCTGTAATGTATTTTTCGTTATGTGTCAGACCCCAGTGAGACTAGCTGTCGCCATTGATGTCAGCTAATGGGGATCCTAATTTAAAAAAGAATCAAAAATAAATGTTTGTAATAAAAAAATGAACAGCTGGGGAGTTATTTTCTCTGTACATTATTTTAAACATTGGTCAGTCGATGCATATTTGAAGACTTGCCGGAATTAGCACAATTAACCACTACTCAACAGTGATCGCTATTCGCTGTTCAAGTGAATAGCGAAGGGGAGCCTTTATCCACAGGCTTTATAACATGTCAAATCTGAAGATACTCTGGCTTTAGTATTTGTCAAATATGTTTCGGTGTGAATTATTTATATTTCCCTCCTCCACCATATATCTCCCACAGGAGCTCTTTCAATACTTCATGATGCCTCATAATGAAAAGAGGAGAGCAGCAGATCCAGTCTCTCTCCTAGAAATGTCCAGCAACAATGTCAGGGGGGGCTCCTGTTTGGCTCCACGGTGGGACTGGATTTGTCCCAAATGGCATCCTATTCCATATGTAGTGCACTACTAAGGCCCTGGACAAGTGCACTATATAGAACATTGGGTGCCATTTGGGACGCAAATATAGAAATACATCTCAGAACAGGGGAGAAGTGATTTGAAGGGAAGGAAGGATTTATTAGGTAACTTGTTCACTGTGTTTGCTGTTTCAGCTATTTATAATGGCTATTAAGATGGAAATTGTTGACAGTCCCTCTTCCAACTTCCTTGAAGGGAGAAAAGTTGAAAATAATTTAAAAGCTTAATAACGGGAGAAGGATTTTGAATCCGTTTCAGTTATCTGGTAGGACTGCTAGCTACAAATCGGGGTCACGGACCTCTTGCTTGTGTCCTTATTGTTTTCCATGAAATGGTAACATCGCTTAAAACGAATGATAATTGCGTGTTGGGATAGACTGATAAGTCAGTTAATCATGTGGATGAAAGCTTGTGTTGTTTTGAAACTCTGTGTCAAAACAATTATGGATAATTAGCACAACACAATTAGGATTTTAGAGGATCAATTTTAAAAAAAAGTGCTGTGGAAAAATGCTCCTTTGCTGCTGGGTTATTGTTCAAAACTGACTCTGTTCTTTAATTCGGAGGCTATCTGTTCTTTGAATGAGACACTGACTTGCATACAGTGCCTTCAAAAAGTACTCACACCCCTTGACTTATTCCATATTTTGTGTTACTGCCTGAAGTCAAAATGTATTAAATATATTTGGTTCTCTCACCCATCTACACACAATGTCCCATAATGAATCTGAAAACATGTTTTGGGAAAGGTTTGCAAATGTATTGAAAATGAAATACATATCTAATTTACATAAGTAAACAAACCAATCCATATTAAGCTCAGGTGCATCCACTTTCATTTGATCATCCTTGAGATGGCACTACAACTTGGACTCCACCTGTGGCCAATTCAGTTTTTTGGACATGATTTTGAAAGAAACACACCTGTCTATATACTGTAAGGTCCCACAGTTGACCGTGCATGTCAGAGCAGAAACTATACCATGAAGTCCATAGATCTGAGATGGAATTGTGATGAGGCACATATCTGGGGAAGAGTTGAAAGTTTCCAAGTGAACAGTGGTTTCCATCATTGGGAAATGAAAAGAATCTGGAACTACCCAGACTCTGCCTAGAGCTGGTTGTCCTACCAAACTGAGAAACTCTGCAAAAGGACCCTGGTCAGGGAGGTGAACTCAGAACCCAATGACCACTCTGACAGAACTCCTTGGCTGAGATGGGACTACCTGCCAGAAGGAGAATAGTCTCTACAGCACTTCACCAATCTGGACTTTATGTGAGAGTGGTCAGATACAAGCGACTCCTAAGGAAGAAAGCACATGACAGCATGCCTGGCGTTTACAAAACGGCACGTGAAAGACAGAGAATGTGGCAAAAGATATGGTCTGATGAGACATTTTTATTATTTGTCCTAAATGCAAAGCACTATGTCTAGAGAAAACCAGTCACAGCTCATCTTATTAGGTTCAAGCCAACTAGTGTAGTCAGTCATCTCATAGTAATAGCATTCGTGGTCTTTATTTACACCTTTTCCCAGTTTGCTAAAACATCTTGAACATGTACTGTATGATTACTCCACAACCACAAATGGCAGTATGTTAAAGCACTCTGAAATTATCAATTACACACTGACACAAACAATTACATTGCATTACACACCGAAGAAAAATAAACGCAACATGTAAAGTGTAAGTGTTGTTCCCATGTTTCTTGAGCTGAAATAAAATATCTCAGAAATGTTCCATATGCACAAAAAAACATCTCTAAAATGTTATGCAGAAATTTGTTTGCATCCCAGTTAGTGAGCATTTCTTCCTTGACAAGATGATCCATTCATCTGACAGGTGTGGGATATCAGGAAGCTGATTAAACAGCATGATCTTTACACATGTGCACCTTGTGCTGGGGACAATAAAAGACCACTCTAAAATGTGCAGTTTTGTCACACAACACAATGCCACAGATGTTTCAAGTTTTGAGGGAGAGTGCAAATGGCATGCTGACTGCAGAAATGTTCACCAGAGCTGTTGCCAGAGAATTTAATGTTTGTTTTAGAGGATTTGGCAGTACCTCCATCCGGCCTCACAACCACAGACCACGTGTAACCACTCCAGCCCCTCCACATCTGGCTTCTTCACCTGCAGGATCGTCTGAGACCAGCCACCGAGACGGATGATGAAACTGTGGGTTTGCACAGCCAAATAATTTCTTCACAGTCAGAAACCATCGCAGAAAGCTTATCCTCACCAGGTTCTTGACCTGACTGCAGTTCGGCGTCGTCACCGATTTCAGAGGGCAAATGCTTACCTTTGATGGCCACTGGCAGGCTGCAGAATTGTTATTTTCAGTGTTACAGGCTTTGGTTTTTCCATTTATATTTTGAGGTTGGACTTTAGCACGTGGGGCGCACTGATTTGTGTCACCTTGTTAGTCAGTATGTGTTACACCTTTGCTGGATTGTCATCTCGTCATTGGGAAGGTGTTTCACCTGTTCTTGCCCAGGTGATATTTAAGACTGGCTGGCCCAGTACGTCAGTTGTCTTGAGAGGTGTGGGGGGTTAACACCTTTAGTTGTCCCTCCCTATTTGATTTCTAAAAAAAACCAATCCTTTATTTGATCCTACTGGGGATTTTTTCTTCCACTTTTTGAATTGCTTCCTATCTTTAAGTATGGAGTGGGCTTTCATTTTGTTTGCCCGTTCTGGAGCAAATTTAGTGGGTGCTTATGGTGGGTGTCTTTTACGTCCCGGTTGTTGTTGCTAGTGAACTTTCAGTGGACACCCCCATGAGTGTCTTTCAGAACCCCTCCTAGAACCCCAAATGTTTCATTTTGGTTGTTTTCAGTGACTATTTGTTAGTTCAAAGCGCCGTACTCAGATTATTGCATGGTTTGCTTTTTCGGTAAAGCTTTTTTGAAATCTGACACAGCGGTTTGCATTAAGGAGAAGTATATCTGAAATTCCATGTATAACACTTGTATTTTCATCAACATTTATGATGAGTATTTCTGTAAATTGATGTGGCTCTCTGCAAAATCACTGGATGTTTTTGGAACTACTGAACATAACGTGCCAATGTATACTGAGATTTTTTGATATAAATATGAACTTTTTCGAACAAAACATACATGTATTGTGTAACATATAGTCCTATGAGTGTCATCTGATGAAGATCATCAAAGGTTAGTGATTAATTTGATCTCTATTTCTGCTTTCTGTGACTCCTGTCTTTGGCTGGAAAAATGGTTTTGTTTTTCTGTGACTTGGCTCTGACCTAACATAATCGTTTGTGGTGGTTTCGCTGTAAAGCCTATTTGAAATAGGACACTATGGTGGGATGAACAAGAAGTGTATCTTTAAAATGGGGTGAAATACTAGTATGTTTGAGGAATTTTAATTATGAGATTTCTGTTGTTTGAATTTGTCGCCCTGCACTTTCACTGGCTGTTGTCATATCGATCCCGTTAGCGGGATCTCTGCCCAAAGAGGTTTTAAGAAGCCTTTTGGACCTAGACTTGACGCGCTGGTAGTTCCCCTTTCTGTTTGAGTGAAAATGTTCAACTGTAACAGGCAGATGGCGTGCGGACAAGATGTTTCTGATGTCAATATTGTGAACAGAGTGTCCCATGGTGGCGGTGGGGTTATACTGTGGGCAGGCATAAACTATGGACAATGAGCACAATTGCATTTTATTGATGGCAATTTGAAGGCACAGAGATACCGTGATGAGATCCTGAGGCCCATTGTCATGCCATTCATCTGCCGCCTTCACCTCATGTTTCAGCATGATAATGCACAACCCCATGTTGTAAGGATCTGTACACAATTCCTGGAAGCTGAAAATGTCAGCATTCTTCCATGGCCTGCAAACTCACCAGACATGTCACCCATTGAGCGTGGGATGCTCTGGATCAACATGTACAACAGCGTGCTCCAGTTCCAACCAGTAGCCAGCAACTTCACACAGCCATTGAAGAGGATTGGGACAACATTCCAAAGGCCAAAATCAAGGGCCTGATCAACTCTATGCGAAGGAGATGTTACAAATGATGCAAATGATGATCACACCAGATGCTTTTCTGATCCACGCTTCTAAATGTTTTAAGGTATCTGTGACCAACGGAGGCATATCTGTATTCCCAGTCATGTGAAATCCATAGATTAGGTCCTTCAATGACTGATTTCCCTATATGAACTGTAAACTCAGTAAAAATATTTGAAATTGTTGCATGTTGTGTTTTTATATATATTTTAAGTCAATAGATACAAGATAGCACCAAAGCAGGTTAACTGCAAGCCCCAAAGAACTCTATCCGGCTTCTACAAGCCTATTTCTTTCTTCCACTCCGAGAGGAACTGGGAACTTGGTAGGCTTAGACTATCGTGGTGTGCTTGGAAATGACACAATCTTTATAAAGTCCATGCCAGGTTGCTGTCTGTGTTTGCAGTGGGAGAGATGTCAGTTGATTCCAGTCCAGGGTGGTTCAGTCTTAACATCAGACCTTGGTGTAAGCACAGTAATACAGTGATACATATTGGTGGTGACTGGTGGGCGGAGATATCAGTGTGATTGCTTGATGGGAAAAAAATAACATTATCAAACACATGGAACCATTCCATTCAAACCATTACAATGTGTCTGTCCTCCCATACTTCCGCCCACAAGCCTCCTCTAGTACATTATCCATATGAAGAGTTTCATTCCAAAATGTGATATATCCATTTTCAGAAATGTTTGTAAATTTATATTTATAAAAAAGTCATTTTGGGTGGTGGACCATTCTTGATACAAACGGGAAACTGTTGAGCTTGAAAAACCCAACAGCGTTGCAGTTCTTGACACACTCAAACCGGTGCCCCTGGCACCTACTACCATACGCCGTTCACAGGCACATAAATATTTTGTCTTGCCGATTCACCCTCTGAACGGCACACGATATCTCAATTGTCTCAAGGCTTAAAAATCCTTCATTAACCTGTCTTTTCCCCTTAATCTACACTGATTGAAGTGGATTTATTAACACGTGAAATCAATAATGTATCATAGCTTTCATCTGGACTCGACTAGTCAGTCTCATGTTTTGTACACCCAGTGTATTTGGAACTGCCAACAATATTACACTTACTCAGGGTAGAACTATACCCAGACAGACAGATGGTATTGATGCAGCAGTCTGAATTGGAATATGCTGCAGCACCACAATTCTTCCAAATTTCTCGAAACGACACCAGACCCGTCGTGACGTGCCACATGGTTCAGCCGTGGTATCGACATGGTTCGCCGACCCTAAAAGGACAACCATCAATAACCACCACCCAGGATGCTCCCTAATTGTAATGACTCTGCAACAAACGAGACGTCACTCCTCTTAATTGAATTAGAGTCAACTTTTATTGACATAATTGTTCGAGACAAGCCATTTTCCCGGCCTCGGACTGAGGATCTGACAGTGCCAATGATACGGCGATGAGTAATTAATGTGTTTCTTAATTGAACTCGAAGCGGGGAGGATAATGTGTGGATGGGTGCCGAGCTCAGAGTGGGACCCCAGCATGCCAGCCCACTCCGTTCAAGAAACCATTCTTTTTTTTTATCATAGGAAGACTTCTTAGGCTGCTGCAGGTATGCAAATAGAATGCAGACCAGTGTTCACGTAGTATTTGTTTTACTTCAAATACCTAAGCAAGCTTCCCTGGAGAAATGTAACCTATAAAATAGGCCCAGAAGTACACACCGCACCCATCTGGGATCTCAAGGCAGGCTCAATCAAATGCACAAATTATTTGAAAGAAAAAAAAGAATTTGAACCCAGGAAACCCATTAGCTGTTTTAACACTTCCCTTATGTTCGATTCGGCCTACACTCTTTATGTTCTGGGTAAATTTGACCTGTACAGTAAATAGAGTAAGTACATCAAGATCATAAATATATGTTTTAATCTCCCAAAATGTTATTTTCCAAGAGCTGAGAATGTCCTCTTTTTCATATGATTTTTTCCATAGTTGATAGACCGAATTATTCAAAATGTATGATTACTGTATGCCATTTTTTATGACATTTATGATTTTTTTTGCTTATTTTTTTTGCCAGATATCTGTCTCTAGCATCAAGGTCAAGCTCAAATTGACTACAAATGGACTTCAGTGTTGCTCAGCCTCTGAGCATAATTGGGAAATCATATTTCTGTGTGATTAGCATGGCTGCATCTTTCATGTGCAGAAAGCAGCTCGTTTTTCAAGACAAATTGTTCAAAAGTCCTATAGACCAAGATCAAGGTCAAATTGCAGGCCAAATTAACTTCGGATCAGTGTTGCTCAGCCTCTGAGCATCATAAGTAAGTCATAGACATATATCAGAGATCAGCACTATTTGCACCATTTATGTGCAGGAAGCAGCTTGTTTTCAAGACAACGTTAAACATTTATACAGACCAAGGTCAAATTGACCCGGAACGTCATGATGTCCCTATTCCGGTACCGGGTCCAATTGTTTGAATTTATTTTTAATTACATGTTTTACACGTTTGAGACCCATATATAGGAAAGTAGATGAAGGTTCATGGTGAAACATTTACATAAAATTGTGTTTTTGTGATTTCAAACTCTGGTCAGGACCAAATTGACCCGGAACATATGTGAAGGGTTTAGATACTATTGGAACTATGCCATGTGAAAGGCGGTAAAGATCTGAGGATTATGAGCCTGTTGTTTTTCTCAATACACACTAATCTTGTCTGATGACTGCAGTGTGCCAAAATACTACCATTGTGTGGTTATTGTCAATAATTTATGTTGAAATTGGATTGATGTAACAACCTGTTAGGTTAAGTCAATGTATTTGAGTTGAAGTTTTACCCGAACTTCAATGCTTACAATGCTGGTTGAAATGAGATGAAAACTGTACTGGTTGATTACTTTTTTGTATTTTTGTATTGTGACGTGATCCCACTCATATCCTGTAGTTTTTTAAAAATTATTATTGTTTTAAATTTGATTTAACCTTTATTTAACTAGGCAAGTCAGTTAAGAACAAATTCTTATTTACAATGACTACCTACCCCAGCCAAACCCTAACCTGGACGACGCTGGGCCAATTGTACTCCGTCCTGGCCGGTTGTGATACAGCCTGGAATCGAACCAGGGCCTGTAGTGACACCTCTAGCACTGAGATGAGAAAGGCATCACGCAAATCAATGATTAAACAACAGAATGAGATGCAATCCTCTGACTTTCTTTTTAATAGTCATCGTGCTGTTTTTCGACGTAAAGCAAGCATGACTCTAGATTGATAATAGCAGCCTATATTTACATTAATCCGAGATGTCTGCTTGCATAATACTACAGACCTACTCTGAAAATAGAAGGGTAGCATTCATTAAAAGTGTTATCTCTTTAAACGCGTATTCAAATGACCAGCTCCTCAATTTGGAGAATTCAACCCAAACTCACTGCATACCAAATGGTACCTTATTCCCTTTGTAGTGCATTACTTTTGACCGAGGACCATAGGGGGATGTATGGGGGAATAGGGTACTATTTTGAATGCAGACACTAGCAAAGAAGACAGCAAGGTGCTTTGACAGGAATATCTAAAGTACACCTGTCCAAATAAGAGACCTCCCTCAAGCATTCAGGAAATCATCTTTTAGTGCAAAGGGAATTATCATAAATTGTGTTTTGTTCATGTTTATCTCTTCATTTGGTTTAATAGTGTATAGATATAGGATCTTAGTTCAATCATTCTTTTGTTGCTAAGAATTGTCCTTTAAAGATTGTATTGTGTTTGAGTTTTTAAAAGGCTTCTTAAGTTTCTCATTTCCATTTTGACATTTCAGAAAATGTATCAACCCCTAAAAAAATGTCCATTTTAATTTTGATACACATAATAATTCACATTTGCTGTTGCTGTAGGATTATTTTCAGATTAAGATCTTACATCTGTAGGCCATGCTAGATGTCAGGTTTTGCGTGGCTGTAGGTATGACATTCATTTTGCTGTGACATCAGAAGACGTGGCAGATTTTCTCAGGCCCGAACAGTTTGGGCATTTCCCAGGCTGACTACAGTGCAGACACCGATCTCATAACACCTGGATAGGTGTTTAACATATCAGCTAAACACTTCATATGATATTCACAATCGATTAATTGGTAAATAAGTCATTGGTTTGATGCAATGCAATTTCTGCAATGTAGATGGCCTTGAACACAATCTTTCGTTTTTGTTAAATCCACATGTGTGTTGCTTTCCTAAATGTTTCTTGACTAGATTTGATGCTTGAGTTTGCTCTTCTAGTCTATTGGAGAGCGAGGTATATAGGAAATGTTCTCTTTCCTAATTTACACCATGTCACAGCTCACTCCATCTTTATCAGGCCTTCACATGCTTCCAATTGATGTGGCAGACATAGATGATACATTTTAGAGGATGAATTCCAATCATTGATGATCTGGTTAACGCTGAGTGAAGCCGACCTCTCTGACAAGCGACCAATGATGTAGATAGTGGCTCTTCAGTTCTACTAGTTTGATCTACTAACTCTCACAGTCTCAAGTAAAAATTTGATGTTTTTCCAAATTTCTCAAATGTCAAATTTCGAAGTTGTTCCAAACGTAAAATGTCTAAGTGCCAGGCATTAACACCAAATGTTTAAGCTTAGGGTTAAGTTCATGCATTAACTCTAAATTATTAAGGTTAGGCATTAACTCCAAATGGTTATGGTAAGGATTAAGGTTTGTGGTAGGCTTAAAACAAAAATAGCTTAATATCACTCGATTTGGACTTGCAACCTTTAGAATTAGATGCTTATGCCCATCTGTCATCTCCATCCACAACACCCTAGCAAAACCAAAACCTACTTGAAGGTAATAACGCTCACTGTTGCCTCTAGTGGACAGTTCCCACATCATCTCACGATGTCCTCAGACATAGATGGACATCAAATACTGACTTGTATCATGGGTTACCTGGCTGAGTTTGACATATAGATAGATTCAATGTTCTGGAGAGCACCTACATCCCTGTACCTACATCCCTGATAACACCCTCCGTAATTCAATGTGATGGAATGCCCACATACAGTACATTAATATTATTAAATGTGTGTGCTCTACATCTGTTGGATGGGGCCCACTCATTGTATGTACAGTATGGTGTTGAAGTCCTGGATGGTAGAATTCCTATGTCATGCGCTGTGTTGGTGAGCGTCCCAAATCACACTTTATTCCCTATGTAGTGCACTACTTTTGACCAGGGATCATAGGGCTCTGGTCAACAGTAGTACACTAAGTGGGGAATAGGTTGCCAGTTAGGACGCATCCTTGGTTCTGCTGAGTGCCGACCGACCAGTCTTCCAGGGTGAACACAGGTTATCTTCCTCTAAGGTAACGAGACAGTGGGAAGAGCTGTGGTATAACGAGGCAGGGCTGCTAGCGAAAACCAAGATAACGAGGCGCCTGACAGACAGGGAGATCCGAGCAGGCAGCGAGCTGCTAGATACCCCTCTCATTACCACCCCACTCGCTCGGTCTCACTCTCCAGTCTCAAACGGGGCCGAATGCCCCCCCCCCGACTTAATTTGAAATGATATGTGGCCACGTGGGACAGGCATCTACGTATCCTTGACCAATATTCATGTGTGGCATACAATTTCCCCTCATGCTAATACCTTGTCTTGGTGTTGATGTACATGCTTGTTGACAAATTGACATCTGGCGAATGGAATGTGTTTTTATTTGGGTAAATAATCAATATTGGTCAGTGTAGACTTTTAACATGAGAGAAGCTCCTTGGATCACGTTCTGTAGACCTACCTGAAACAACTACACACTCACTCACTTTCACACACACACTTTCACACACACACTTTCACACACACACACACACACACACACACACACACACACACACACACACACACACACACACACACACACACACAATTCAACAGAGAGACACACAGGGAGGTGTCGTTGAACATCACCTGTTATGTCACTCCTAGTTCGAGACCTGTCATCACTGTGGCAAAATAACAGTTGGCGTTCGAGGGGCAGTATGTTTGTTAACATACAGCATGGCAGATGCTAGCGGGCAGGAGGTATCAGGGAAAGTACAGGCATTTATCTGCCAACGTTCTGTCACTCTGTTTCTAGGTTACACCAAATTATCATATTGCACAAATTGTTAAAACAAATCATCATATTTCTTAGGTGTGTGTTTGAGGATTTGTGTGTGTGCGAGAGAGAGAGAGAGGTTTTGAATTAAACTGTAAACTCGAAAACTCTCAAATCTGCTTGATTGTGTACGAATACAAATATTTATTTTCACTCACAAAGATGTATCTTCAATATGCCTATTATCCAATAGCTTATTGGCCAAATGTTCAAAAGCGTCCTATCAGCATGAGGTATGGATCCAAGACCAATGTGGTGAAACCAACCTTTACCTCTCTTGTAAGTGCTACAGCAATTTATTTAGTTATATATATATATATTTTATTTTTATTTTTATTTGCTAGCAATATTTATCTTTCAAAACTAATGTGTCATTGTATGCTGCTGATTCATGTTTTCTTTTAAATCCACAATTTGGATCCCTCCACAGCCTCATAGAGGATCTAGATAATTGTTCTAACCTCTCTGGATTATAACCAAGTTATGATAAGTGTACTATATTACTCTTTGGCTAACTAAAAAATACTACTTTTAAGTTACAGTGTAGTTTAACAATAAAATGGTGTGACGGTGTCACGACTTACGCCGAAGTCGGTCACTCTCCTTGTTTGGTCGGCGGTCGATGTCACCGGTCTTCTAGCCATCGCCGATCCACTTTTCATTTTCCATTTGTTTTGTCTTTGTCTTACACACCTGGTTTCAATTCCGCAATTACTTGTTCATTATTTAACCCTCTGTTCCCCCATATTTGTTTGAGAGTAATTGTTTGTATATAATACGGTCTGTTGTGTGGGCTCGCTTTATTGTTTTATATTTGTCTATTTTGAGTAAATTATGTTTATTTACTCATATCTGCTGTCCTGCGCCTGACTCCTCTACACAAGCTACACACAGACCTCATTACAGACGGTGAAGTGGACATACTCGGTATACCTACATATCCCAAAAGAAAGAAATGATTTCACTGAAATAAATGTTAATAGAAAGTTAGCAAAAATAGATAAGATCTTGCTACAATACCATGAAAAAGAAAATACCTGTCTGTTTGTTGGAAAATCACCCTGATTAAAACTCTTTAACCATATCCCTGTTTAACCAATTTGCTTATGGCCCTGCCTACACCTAACAATTCGTTTTTTAAATTATATGAACAAAAAATATATTCTATTTGGAATGGCAAGTCATGCAAAATTAAACAGGCATATTTATATAATTAATATGAATTTGGAGGGCAGGAAATATTAAATTTTAATGCATTAGACCTCTCGCAAAATGCATCCGTCATACAAAAACTATACTTAAATCCAAACTGGTTCTCCAGCAAATTAGTAAGAATTGCTCACCCCGTGTTCAAGAATGGCCTTTTCTCCTTTATTCAGATTACAACATCTCACTTTAGGTTATTTAAAAATAAAATAATCTCCAAAATATTGTTATTTTTTAAAAGACAGTTGGTTTCAATTTCAGTTTAATCCAACAGAAAAAGACGGAACAAATATTAAGTTAAAACTCAAATATACTAATTGATAAACGGTGTAATCTTTGCAAAGGACATCATAAATAGTACTGGTGGAGTTATGTCCCACATGCGGCTTACAAAAATATATGTAAATGTCTGCTCTATACAAAATTACAACCAACTAATTCCAGCATTACTGTAAAAAGGAAGTGTCAAGTGGAAGGGTAGAAAGTAAGGACTAAAACTGGTTGAAGAAAATTGTAATCAATGAAAAAGTATACCAGTTTAATTTAAGGACCAACACATGACAGCTATGCCATACAGAATGCAAAATAGTTGGGAAAAGATTTTCAATGTACCGATTCCATGGTTTATCTTTCATTTAAAATCGGTAGAAACTATGAGTATAGTAAGGTTCACAACTTTTGTGAAACATCACAGGGCAGTTGAAAAATATATTTTCACTAATTTCAGGAACCTATGGTTATGTTGCGCATCACTAATTCACATGAGGGCCATTTGAATGTATTTTTTTTATCAATATGTGTTTTTTTGTGTGTCAGTAATGCCTTCTGGAACATATGAACTTTCATGTGCCTTAATAACAAAGTTGTGTTTCATATGTAACTATGAATAACATTTTAAAATTACGGGCCTAGTTGGTTTAGCCATGGAAAAATAATGCAACCTTCCCACAAGCCTTGATTGGCTGAGATAATGAGTGGGCTGGACATGCAGAGAGATTAGTTCAAATTGATCTGCCATGTAGCTAGCTTCTGTCTATAATATGAGCTGGTCAGTATGTTTAGGTAATCCTTTCTAACGCGTTTAAAAAAAACATATAATGTAGTAGATCTGCATAAGTGTTGCTCTTCACTTTCTGGAAGACCGAGTTTTGAATTCTGTGGAATTAGAGTATGATAGCTGAGGAGATGGGGAAAATTCTGCCATTTCATTGCAAATATGCAGACAGAGTCAAAAAGAGAACACCTGTCTCCAGATTACGTCTTCAAACTAAGGGCAACCATGGCATCCGTGACAGAGACGGAGAAGAGAGTCTAGCTAGCTACATTTTCAGATATTACACGTTTCTAATTTTGTCAGAAAGTCATTTTAATTTCCAGTTAAAGTGTGCTGTTAGCTAGCTAGCTAATGTTAGCTGGTTGGCTAGATAGCTAACGTTAGCTGCTGGCCCATTAGCTAATGTCAGCTGGTTGGGTAGTTAGCTAACATTACGTGTATGATCTTTGTAGTAAAAATATATTAATTGCATTGCTAGTTATCTTGTTATGGCTGCAATCCCAATACCAGGATCGATATGACAACTACCAGTGAAAATATATGGCGCCAAATTCAAACCACAGAAATCTCATAATTACAATTCCTAAAACATACATGTGTCTTATATAATTTTAAAGGTAATCTTGTTGTTATTCCCACCAAGGTGTCTGATTACAAATAGGCTTTTCAGCGAAAGCACTACAAACGATTATGTTAGGTCTCCACCAAACCACAATAAGCACAGCCATTTTCCAGCAAAATATAGCATTCACAAAATCCAGAAATAAAGATCAAATGAATCACTAACCTTGAATTATCTTCATCAGATGACACTCATAGGACTTCATGTTACACAATAAATGCATGTTTTGTTTGATAAAGTTCATATTTATATTAAAAAAATCTGAGTTTACATTGGCTATTTAGATTCACTAGTTCCAAAAACATCAAGTGATTTTACATAGCCACATCATTTCAACAGAAATACTCATCATAAATGTAGATGATTATACAAGTTATACACATGGAATTATAGATATACCTCTCCTTAATGCAACCGCTGTGTCAGATTTCAAAAAAAGTTTTATGGAAAAAGCAACACATGCAATAATCTTAGACGGTGCTCAGAACAGAAGCCAAATTAGCCGCCATGTTGGAGTCAACAGAAACCAGAAAATACATGATAAATATTTCCTTACCTTTGATGAATTTCATCAGAATGCAGTCCTAGGAATCGCAGGTCCACAATAAATGCTTGATTTGTTCGAAAATGTCTGTTATTTATGTCCAATTAGCTACTTTGGTTAGCGCGTTTGGTAAACAATTCCAAAGTCACAAAGCGCGTCCACTATAACGTGACAAAATGTACAAAAGTTCCGTAACAGTCAGTAGAAACATGTCAAACGATGTACTGAATCAATCTTTCGAATGTTGTTTACATATATCTTGAATAACGTTCCAACCGGGGAATTAGAATGACTTCAAATGAGCGGTGGAACGCAGGTGCTTCCCCTGTGAACGTGCATAGTGAATACATGGTCAACTCGTGGCAGTGGTGACTATTTCCCATGTCATTCGACCCCCCTTCACATTAGAGTCATCTGACAACGTTCTATTGACTGTTGACATCTAGTGGAAGGCGTAGGAATTGAAAACTCATCCATGTCTCACTGTAATTTCAATGAGAGCTTGGTTGAAGATCTGCCACCCCCAGAAAAAAAACAGGAAGTGGAATTTCTCAAGTTGTTGCCTGCTATATGAGTTCTGTTATCCTCACAGACATAATTCAAACAGTTTTAGAAACTTCAGAGTGTTTTCTATCCAATACTAATAATAATATGCATATATTAGCAACTGAGACTGAGGAGCTGGCCGTTTACAATGGGCGCCTTTTCATCCAAGCTACTCAATACTGCCCCTGCAGCCATAAAAAGTTATAGGGCTCACGAGTGGGCTGCAGAGAAGAATGGGAGAAACTCCCCAAATACAGGTGTGCAAGCTTGTAGCATCATACGCAAGAAGCGTCAAAGTTGTAATCGCTGCCAAAGGTGCTTCAACAAAGTACTGAGTACTTATGTAAAAGACCGCTCAAATTGGTCTTATGTTTCAAAATTTGAAATTGTATTTTTAATATGGTATTTTTTTAAATCTCAGGCTCCCAAGTGGCACAGTGACTTAAGGCACTGCATCTCAGTGCAAGACATATCACTGTAGTCCCTGGTTCAAATCTAAACTGCATCACATCTGGCTGTGATTGGGAGTCCCATAGGGCGGCGCACAATTGGCTCAGCGTCGTACAGGTTTGGCCGGGGTAGGCTGTCATTGCAAATAAGGATTTGTTCTTAACTGACTTGCCTAGTTAAATAAAGGTTAAATCAAAAATAGCCTAATTTAGCTAGCTAATATTGAACCTGGTTGGTTAGCTACTTGCAGATTCATGCAGGGTAGTAACAATATAACTTGAATGATTATGGTTAATCATTTAGCTAGCTAGCTATATGTCTTCACAAAAGACCCCACTATGCAAGTAACTATTTCAATACAATGTTCATGATGCCACTGCGACAACTGTTGATAGACGTAGCTTGTAAATTCGCCCTGGCTCACTACTCTGATTTCAGAGCACTCTCGTCTGAGTGTGCCAGAGCTCAGAATAATTTACGAATTTACAAACACTCAGGAACTGTTCAATACGGCCAGTGTCAGTAAACGTTGGCAAAAGTGTAAAAAAAGTGTAATTAAATTGCCAGCAGCACAGTTGCAGTCACCAACATTCTGGATAACATAAATAATGCTTGGATCAACCCTACTCCTCGCCCAGAGTGTACAGTGTGCGCTCTGAATGCTCCGAGAGCGAAACGCTCTGAATTTACAAATGGACAATCTGACAGCATAGTTGCAGTCACCAACGCTCTGAATAACATAACATCCTAACCAGCTCTGCTAGGATGAGTAATGTTCAGTGAGCTGTTCTCTCCTTTGTGTCTGGAAGATGCTAGCATGTTTGCTTGGGTGTTTGACAGCTGATGTTGCTACAGGACACTTGGATCAACCTTTAAAGAGGTTGTTGGGCCTAAAGCTTAAGAAGGTGTGAACGATGCTGAATGGGTTTAGACAAAGAAGGGCTCTCCAGTAGTAGTACCAAAGCAGAATTATTTTCCCATTGTTCCTCAACTGTATTGGATGATTTATAATTTTGAAACTCTGAGTCTGTACTTTTATCCAATGTAAAAAACACTTTTGAATTTTGAAACACAAGACCAATTTGAGCGGTCTTTGAGATTTACATAAGTATTCAGTCACTTCACTCAGTACTTTGTGGAAGCACCTTTGGCAACGATTACAGCCTCAAGTCTTCTTGGGTATGATGCTGCAAGCTTGCACACCTGTATTTGTGGAGTTTCTCCCATTCTTCTCTGCAGATCCTCTCAAGCTCTGTGAGGTTGGATGAGATGTGTGACTAGACAGTCATTTTCAGGTCTCTCCAGAGATGTTCAATCAATCGGGTTCAAGTCTGGGCTCTGGCTGGGCCACTCAAAGACATTCAGAGACTTGTCCTGAAGCCATTCCTGAGATGTCTTGGCTGTGTGCTTAGGGACGTTGTCTTTATGGAAGGAGAATCTTCGCCACCGTCTAAGGTCCTGAGCACTCTGGAGTCGGTTTTCATCAAGGATCTCTCTGTACATTGCTCCGTTCATCTTTCGATCGATCCAGACTATGCCGCTGAAAAACATCCCCAGAGCATAATGTTGCTTCCACCATGCTTCACCATAGGTATGGTACCAGGTTTCCTCCAGACGTGATGCTTGGCATTCAGGCCAAAGTGTTGAATCTTGGATTCATCACACCCGAGAATCTTGTTTCTCATGTTCTGAAAATCCTTTAGGTGCCTTTTGGCAAACTCCAAGAGGGCTTTCATGTTCCTTTTACTGAGGAGTGTTTTCCATCTTGCCACTCTACCATAAATAACTTATTGGTGGAGTGCTGCAGAGATGGTTGTCCTTCTGGAAGGTTCTCCCATTTGTCCCCCAGATCTGTGCTTCGACACAATCCTGTCTCTGAGCTCTACGGACAATTCCCTTGACCTCATGGCTTGGTTTTTGTGCTGACATGCACTGTCAACTGTGGGACCGTATATAGACAGGTGTGTGCCTTTACAAATCATGTCCAGAGATGGAATCTAATCAAGTTTTAAAAACATCTCAAGGATGATCAATGGAAACAGGATGCACCTGAGCTCGAGTTCGAGTCCCATAGCAAAGGGTCTGAATACTTATGACAGTACCAGTCAAAAGCTTGGACAAACCTGCTCATTCCAGGGTTTTTCCTTAATATTTCTACATTGTAGAATAATAGTGAAGACATCACAACTATGAAATAAAACGTATGGAATCATGTAGTAACCAAAACTGTTAAACGAATCAAAACATGTTTTATATTTAAGATTCTTCAAAGTAGCAACCCTTTGACTTGATGACAGCGTGGCACACTCTTGGCATTATCTCAATCAGCTTAATGATGTAGTCACTTATAATGCATTTCAGTGAACAGGTGTGCCTTGTTAAAAGTTCATTTGTGGAATTTCTTTCCTTCTTAATGCGTTTGAGCCAATCAGTTGTGTTGTGACAAGGTAGGGGTGGTATACAGAAGATAGCCCTATTTGGTAAAAGACAAAGTCCATATTATGGCAAGAACAGCTCAAATTAGCAAAGAAAACGACAGTCCATCATTACTTTAAGACATGAATGTCAGCCAATCCAGAAAATGTAAAGAACATTGAAAGTTTCTTCAAGTGTAGTCGCAAAAACCATTAAGCGCTATGATGAAACTGTCTCTCATGAGGACCGCCACAGGAATGTGTCACGAATCCCGCCGAAGATGGTGCCTCTTCCTGTTCGGGCGGCGCTCGGCGGTTGTCGTCGCCAGCCTATTAGCTGCCAACGATTCCCTTTCCTTTTGTTTCTGTTAGTTGGATCTAATTGGTTACATCTGTTTTGAGTTCGTTTTGTTTGTAGGCTATTTAAGGGCACTAGGCCCGCTGGGTATTGTGCGGGCTTGTTCTCTGTTTATTGGTGTTGGTGTATTATTGTGATCTCTATTTTTCCGGACAGTTTTAGTCCTGTGTATTTTTGGACGGGTTGTTTCATGCGCCTTTGTGTTTTGCATGTCCGTGTCTCCGCTGTTTTTGGAATAAAAGATCCACGTACGGAATTACCTGCTCTCTGCGCTTGACTCCTCCACTCACCATTCATAGAAGTCATAACAGAATGGAAGACGCAGAGGATAAGTTCATTCGAGTTATCAGCCTCAGAAATTGCAAATAAATTCTTCACAGAATTCAAGTAACAGACACATCTCAAAATCAAATGTTCAGAGGAGACTGTGTGAATCAGGCCGTCATGGTCGAATTGCTGCAAATCACTGCTAAATGACAGCAAGAGTGGACAAAGCTGTCATTAAGACAAAGAGTGGCTGCTTTGAAGAATCTCAAATATAAAATATATTTTGATTTGTGCAACACTTTTGTGGTTACTACATGATTCCATATGTGTTATTTCATAGTTTTGATGTCTTCACTATTATTATACAAAGTAGGAAATAGTCAAAATAGTCCAAAGAAGAACACTTGAATGAGAAGGTTTGTAAATGTGATATTTAATTATTATTTTATTTACAAATTTGCAAAGATTTAATTTAAAAAAACATTTTTGCTTTGTCATTATGGGTTATTGTGTGTAGATTAATGGGGGGGAAACTATTTCATACATTCTCGAGTACGGCTGTAACGTAACAAAATGTGGAAAAAGTCCATGTGTCTGAATACTTTCTGAAAGTACTGTATATATAGTAGTCCTACAGCAACAGGAAAATAGAGAGCATTGGCATCCTCTAGGATAATAAAGCCTTCCTCTCAATACGTACAGTATGCACAATTAGGATCTGTAAGAGCTGAACTGGACAGACTGAGGCTACTCCTGCTGAGAATGAAATAACTCCTGCTGAGATCAGCTGTCCTAATATGGACACCGTAATTGTTAGATAAAGTCACTTTGATATGGAAATATGAAGCATGTTTAATTCTGGTACCTATAAGTAAAATAGTTTTGTTTCAGGGGGGAACATTTTCAAGGGTGAACTTTTCCACTTCTACTACAGATTGTGTGTATAATGTAATTGGGGTCATAAGCACTTTCTGCCCTGTACGTCAGGGGCTCTGGAAGTGATATGATCTTACAGACCTTGTTCAGTACATTTTCCCCACCATGGTTGAAGGCTAAAGGATTGTTGTCACATTAAAGGGATTTGAAAAGTGTGAAGTATTGCCATGAAAGAGAGGTTTGATCCAAAAGAGAGATTCTTAATAACAGTGGGGGTCAATGAAAATAGACATGCATGTTCTTTACACAAAATATAGTATTGTCTGAAAATGTTTGGGTTTGCAAAAAAAAACCTGTCATGTACCAACAAACATTGATAGATGAGTTTATTTTCTAAAAGAAAGTCATATGATACACAGCACTTCATTGGGGCTAGTATTTCTGGATAACAGGTTGTCCCTCCCTGTTTCATTCCGGTTTCTTCTGTTTAGTACATAATGAACACGGCCAAGGTTTTCGAAATGTCCTCTGGGCACTGCCTTGTCTCTAATTGACCTATCTGTCACCGTGGCAACATTGAAGGGGTTAATGGACAATCACCCTGGTGACGGCCATCCCATAACATGTCTTGGTGAGAAAGGCCCCTGTGGGAAATGTAGTCAGCAGGTTGAGCTCCCGCTAATTGCTGACACAGGGCTCCTGTTCCAATGTCCCCTGGGACACCTGACTCCAGGTCAGCTCTAAATCTCTTAACAGGAAGTTCAGCCGTTGTGCCACAGCGGTCTGTAAAAACATAGCAATGAAACTGGATCAGTATGTGACTATGGAGTGGTGACTCTATGACTGCAAACCTGTGAGAGCCAAGGTTGACTGTGAAGCTGCAATACTTTGTGATTACATATTCCTATGAAACAGATCTGACATCCTTTATCGTTGGCTGCAGTTATTACTGTTGGCACATCAGCCTTGCGTTTTTAGCCTGTCAATCTGATGTCAGTTGCCAAGACTGTCACGATCACAAAATAATGTCCCAGGGCCAGAGGACCTCACATTAAAAGCCAGTGAGAGCAAAATAGAAATGTAAAGCTGTTCAAACTGACACATGGATGTTTGTGTCATATTACTTTAAATCAACATATAAGTAGTTACACAAGTAATAGTGCTGTAATTGTACCTCGATTCGGCAGAGTAGGAAAATAATGTTTGGGGGAAGGATGAGGGGAGGTAAAAATTTGAATTACGATGGCACGCAATGTGATGACACTCCCAATAATAAAATATCACACTATGAAGACTTGTAACACTCTTAAAATAACTCCAGCTAAAATGTAGCTATATCTAATACAATTCATGCAGAAGGACATGCTAACACACCAGAACACAAGAGATTCATTTGTACAATGTGTTCCAATGACTAACTAGTTTTAGCAGCAAAATGAGACAAGCAGAGGCTATACAATGACATAGGTAGCGGGATTTAATTGGCTCCCATTAGCATGCGCCGGCGCCAGCATTTATCTTGGTAAGAATCTGGTGACATTTGTCCTTGTTGTACACAACGGTACACCGTCTTTAATTACCGACAATTACGATGAAGGGCAGAGGAGGAGAAGGGCTCTAATCACTAAGGGGAATTAGTTATTAAAATCCAATTGTATTTAAACAGATGTAATGAGCGAGAGCAAGTTCACCTCGCCCGTGTGGGGAGATAAGGACTAGCCCGGGATACATAGGATGCACCCTATTCCCTATATAGTGCACTATTTTTTGACCAGAGCCCTATGGGTAACTTTTGGGCCCTGATCAAATGTAGCGCACTATATAGGGAATAGGGTGCCATTTCAGTTGCAGACATACAGTACATGGCCTTTTTTTTGTACTGTTTATGCATGGCTATTCCTCTCCAGGCCTTCTACTCCAGCATAATGGTGGAGGGACTGTGGTAATAGAATGAAGCTAGCCAGACATTTGCATTTGATTTAGTGGCTGGTAACAGTGCATGTGCAGAGGTATGCATTTGTCTTGTTGATTTCCCTTTGTGTCATATGAAGAAGCCATGCTGTTCGTAACCCTGTGCAGTCCACCTTTAGTAAAAATTCATACACAAGCTACAGACACTGGACAGAGGAAGATTGGAAAAAAGTGTTATGGACAGACGAATCTAAGTTTGAGGTGTTTGGATCACAAAGAGGAACATTTGTGAGACGCAGAAAAGATGCTGGAGGAGTGTTTGTCAAGCATGGTGGAGGCAATGTGATGGTCTGGGGGTGCTTTTTGTGGTGGTAAAGTGGGAGATTGGGACCGGGTAAAAGGGATCTTTGAGAAGGAAGGGTATCACTCCAATTTGCTATGCCATGCCAAACCCTGTGGACGGGGATCGCAGCCATAACAGGTTAATTGGAGCCAATTTCCTCCTACAACAGGACAGTGACCCAAAGCACAGCTCCAAACTACGCAATAACTATTTAGGTAAGAGGCAGTCGGCTGGTATTCTGTCTATAATGTAGTGGCCAGCACAGCCACTGGATCTCAACCCTATTGAGCTGTTGTGGGAGCAGCTTGACCGTATGGTACGTAAAGAAGTACCCATTAAGCCAATCCAATTGGTGGGAGGTGCTTCAGGAAGCATGAGGTGAAATCTCTTGAGATTACCTCAACAAATGTATAACTAGAAGGCCAAAGGTTTGCAAGGCTGTAATTGCTGCAAATGGAGGATTCTTTGACGAAAGCAAAGTTTGAAGGACACAATTATTATTTCAATTAAAAATCATTATGTATAACCTTGTCAACATCTTGACTATATTTCCTTTTCATGGAAAACAAGGACATTCATAAGTGACCCCAAGCTTTTGTCCGGTAGTTTAGAAAATAAGTATAATGCAACATAAAAAAAAGAGGAGATGAAATGAGCTTGTATTGTGCCGGGAGAGTTTCATAGATGAACTATAATGGTAAAGCTGTCCTGTAGCAGCAAGGGGGGACTGTCTGTCCATTTTTCCCGAGTAAAACGGGACAACGGCACAGCTTTAATGAATGTACGATCTTTATCGTACTTCACCACTGAAACCTTTTGCAACCTGACACTCACGACACACCTTCCAGATGCAAACAGAGAGTTTCACCAAATTGGAACTTCCAGACTATCAGCAGCAGAACAATTTAACGTTCAGAGTTTTTTTCCTTTTTTTTCTTTCAGGAGTACTGTAATTGTTCTCTGCTCATATTGGTGCACACTTTGTCCTCCTAATTGTATTATTAAGCAGAATCCAGAGCTGTCTGATTACGTATTCAAAACTATGAACATTTACATATAAAACATAGAGATCGCATGAATTGCATGTTTGTTATGTACAAGGGCCATTTCTCCACCGTGACAAGGCGTTTGGAGCTCGTTCATAATGAAACAACATCCGGAGTAGTGTATTTAATCTTTCCTAAGGTTGTCGGTATAGCTAGATTTACTCTCACAGATAGTCACCTAGGGAATTCCCCCTCAATCCAAATTGTCTGCCAAAGTGTAGCCACAGTGAGACAGACGGTTCACGGGTGGAATCAATCATTCGCTTAATACCCAACATAATTCACTCGGAAACACCCTGGTGTGAATGTTATGTGCTATTGGGAAAGGTGACCGTCGTTATAGAATGGTACTTCGCACATTAGGTTCACAGGGACATTATAATGCAGTAATGGCGGAGCACTTGGCGACTGACATGTTAAAAACACAAGGCTAACATATCAACAGTAATTACCGCAGTCAATCTTTTAGGATGTCAGATCTGATTCATCCACATGATATTGTGGCTGCTCAATCAAAACTCACTTCCTTAGTTCAACGTCAACATTTGACAAATAAACCATGGAACAAATATATTAAGTGATATAGCCTTGTGATACATCTTGCAAATTCCAATGGGTAAAAACACAATTCCGATTTACTTCATGATGAACAGTAACTAAGTTGTTAAAAATGATGAGTCCCTTCTAGTCTGTTTGAAGTGTGTGTACCAAATTGCTCAATGTTCAATACACTGAGTATACAAAATATTAAGAAGACCTGCTCTTTCCATGACAGACTGACTAGGTGAATCCAGGTGAAAGCTATGTTCCCTTATTGATTTCAGTTGTTAAATCCACTTCAATCAGTGTAGATGAAGGGGAGGAGACAGGTTAAGATTTTTAAGCCTTGAGACAATTAAGACATGGATTGTGTACGTGTGCCATTCAGAGGGTAAAAGGGCAAGACAAAATATGTAATTGCCTTTGAATGGGTTATGGTAATAGGTGCCAGGCAGATCGTTTTTTGTCAAGAACTGCAATGCTGCTGGGTTTTTCAAGCTCAAAAATGTCCTGTGTGTATCAAGAATGGTCCACCACCCAATGGACCATGTTTTATTTGAACACATAATAAGCAATTAGAAAATGTGTAAATTTGCTGGAAATTTGCTTTAAAACTGCAACATTTTCTCTCAGCCTCATGGCCAAGTGTGTAGAAACCAGGAAATGTGCTTTACAAGAGCAAAATGGTCTCTGATTCTCATGGCAAAATGTGAAGAACAGCCTGAGATGAGCTATAAAACAGCACATTTTTCTCACTGCCCCATGACAGAATGTGTAGCATTTTAGGAAATTAGCTTTAAAACTGCAACATTTTCTCTCAGCCACAACGTGTAGCATTTTAGGAAATTAGCTTTAAAACTGCAATATTTTCTCTCAGCCTCATGGCAACATGTTTAGAATAGCGAGAAACGTGCTTTACAAGTGCAAAATGTTCTCTCATCCTCATTGTAAAACGTGAAGAATAGCATGAGATGAGCTACACAATAGCACATTTCTCTCACTGCCCCATGACAGAATGTGTAGCATTTAAGGAAATTAGCTTTAAAACTGCAACATTTTCTCTCAGCCACAACGTGTAGCATTTTAGGAAATTAGCTTTAAAACTGCAACTGCAAAACTGCAATTTTCTCTCAGCAACATGACAACTTGTGTAGAATAGCATTATGAAACAGATAATGTCTCTCTCTCCCATGGCAATGTGTTGAAATGCAGGAAGTTACACTTTTTGGGTTGGGGGGCTTTCTGGAGGTACAGTGGATTGGGAAAGTATTCACCCCCCTTGGCATTTTTCCTATTTTGTTTCCTTACAACCTGGAATTAAAATAGATTTTGGGGGGGGGTTGTATAATTTGATTTACACAACATGCCTACCACTTTGAAGATGCAAACATTTTTTTTATTGTGAAACAAACAATAAATAAGACAAAAAAAACTGAAAACTAACTAATGACCTCCCCCCACCCCCCAAAATTAATGCTTTGTAGAACCACCTTTTATAGCAATTACAGCTGCAAGTCTCTTGGGGTATGTCGCTATAAGTTTGCCACATCCATCCACTGGGTTTTTTGCCCATTCCTCAAGGCAAAACTGCTCCAGCTCATTCAAGTTGGCTGGGATCCCCTGGTGTACAGCAATCTTTAAGTCATACCACAGATTCTCAATTGGATTGAGGTCTGGGCTTTGACTAGCCATTCCAAGACACTGAAATGTTTCCCCTTAATAAACAACTCAAGTATTTATTTAGCAGTATGCTTAGGGTCATTGTCCTGTTGGAAGGTGAACCTTTGTCCCAGTCTCAAATCTCTGGAGGACTGAAACAGGATCCCCTCAAGAATTTCCCTGTATTTAGCACCATCTATTACTCCTTCAATTCTGACCAGTTACCCAGTCCCTGCCAATGAAGAGCATTCCCACAGCATGATTCTGCCAACACTATGCTTCACTGTGGGGATGATATTCTCTGGGTGATGAGAGGTGTTGGGTTTGCACCAGACATAGCGTTTTCCTTGATGGCCAAAAAGCTCCATTTTAGTCTCATCTGACCAGAGTACCTTCTTCCATATGTTCGGGGAGACTCCCAAATGCCTTTTGGCGAACGCCAAACGTGTTTGCCTATTTTTTTCTTTAAGCAATGGCTTTTTTTATGGCCACTCTTCCGTAAAGCCCAGCTCTGTGGAGTGTACGGTTTAAGTGGTCCTATGGACAGATACTTTGCTGGATCTCCGCTGTGGAACTTTGCAGCTCCTTCAGGGTTATATTTGGTCCCTTTATTGCCTCTCTGATTAATGCCCTTCTTGCCTGGTCTGAGTTTTGGTGGGCGGCCCTCTCTTGGCAGGTTTGTTGTGCTGCATATTCTTTCAATTTTTTAATAATGGATTTAATGGCGCTCGTGGGATGTTCAAAGTTTTTTATATATTTTTATAACCCATACCTGATCTGTACTTCTCCACTACTTTGTCCCTGACCTGTTTCGAGAGGTCCTTGGTCTTCATGGTGCCACTTGCTTTGTGGTGCCCATTGCTTAGGGGTGTTGCAGACTCTGGTGCATTTCAGAACATGTGTATAAATACTGAGATGATGTGACACTTAGATTGCACACAGGTGGACTTTATTTAATTAACTAATTAGGTGACTTCTGAAGGTAAATGTTTACACAAGATCTTATTTGGGGGCTTCATAGCAAAGGGGATGAATGCATATGCACGCACCACTTTTCTGTTTTGTATTTTTTTAAACAAGTCATTTTTTTCATTTCACTTTACCAATTTGGACTATTTTGTGTATGTCCAGTACATGAAATCCAAATAAAAATCCATTTAAATTATAGGTTGTAATGCAACAAAATAGGAAAAACGCCAAGGGGGATGAGTACTTTTGCAAAGCACTGTATGTTGGAATGCTTTTCATTGACTGCAGCTTGCGTTCAACACCATAGTGCCCTCAAAGCTCAACACTAATCTAAGGACCCTGGGACTAAACACCTCCCTCTGCAACTGGATCTTGGACTTCCTGATGGGCCTCCCCCAGGTGGTAAGGGTAGATAACAACACATCCGCTACTCTGATACTCAACATGGGGTCAACCTCAGGGATGCGTGCTCAGTCCCCTCCTGTACTCCCTGTTTGCAGATGACACAACATTGGTGGGCCTGATCAACTACAATGTCGAGACAGCCTTTAGGGAGGAGGTCAGAGACCTGACCGTTTGGTGCAAGGACAACAACCTCTCCCTCAACGTGATCAAGACAAAGGAAGGGATTGTGGACTACAGGAAAAGGAGGACTGAGCACGCCCCCATTCTTATCGACTGGACTGAGGTGGAGCAGGGTGAGAGCGTCCACATCACCAACAAACGAACATGGTCCAAGCACACCACGACAGTCGTGAAGAGGGCACGACAAAACCTATTCCCCCTCAGGAGACTGAAAAGATTTGGCATGAGTTCTCAGATTCTCAAAAGGTTCTACAACTGCACCATTGAGAGCTTCCTGACGGGTTGCATCACCACCTGGTATTCTAATGAAATGTCTACCCAGGCTATTTGCATTGCCCCCCCCCTGTTATTATCTATGCATAGTCACTTTAATAACTCTACCTACATGTACATATTTCTGTACCTCAATTACCCCGACTAACCGGTACCCCCGCACATTGGTGCCCCCTGTATATAGCCTTGCTATTGTTATTTTACTGCTGCTCTTTAATTATTTGTTAATTTTATTAATACCTTTTGGGGGGTATTTTTCTTAAAACTGCATTGTTGGTTAAGGGCTTGTGGGTAAGCATTTCACTGTAAGGTCTACCCCTGTTATATTCGGAACATGTGACGTAACATTTGATTTGATTTGAGTATTCGGTGTCATCCATTTCTGAGGATATTGGGAGATGACATGGTAACCAGCCACTAGGGGCAACAGTGAGCATTGTTACATTCAGGTAGGTTTCAGTTTTACTAGGAAATTGTGGACAGTGATGTCAGAGAGGTGTAAGCATTTACCCTTGATACCAAAAGTTCAAATCCAGCAATAGGACGTTGTTCTTGACCTTTTTTTGTTTTAAGCCTATCCCAAACCTTAACTCTTTCCTTAGCCATTCAAAGTTAATGCATAACCTTAAGATTGCAGAATGAATGCCTAAACTTAACGCAAACCTTAAACATTCTGTTAATGCCCAAACTTAACCTTAAACACTTTGGAATTTGACCTGTGTAACAACTTCAAAATGTTACGTTTGAGAAAAATGGATTAACGTCTAATTCTGACGCTAGACTGTGAGGTCTAGTTGGATGTATGACCAGAATGACAAAAGGCTACAGTGATGTCAAACGGCCAAAGACGAGGAAGAATGAGGTGGGAGGATAATGACCTGTCTGCCAGTGCCTGAGGACACAGGTGTCATCATCCATCAGGCGTTATCATCCTTCAGTATTGTGCAGAGCAGGAGACAAACCTAACATCATCATAACCAGTTTTTCTTCCTGTCATTTTCTTCTCTTTATTTTAGACAGTCTAGAATTAAGATGTAGGGGTATAGTTGTAGAGGGCAATATGTGCTCGGTAGACTGCAGCACTACCGTTGCCACGAAGTCATAAACTGTTAACCAGGCTTGTTTGTTGTGAAATGTGTTTATAGTCTTTTCCATCCCACAAGGGTTTTTATGTATAGAACTGCACTAAGAAGTCATATCTCTCCCCACTGGCTGTAATGCGTTTAGCTTTTTCTATCTAAGAGTCTATCGACGGCTCTATCGCTAAGGAAGAGTTGAACGTCTTTGGATAGTGTGGAGCTTAGCATGTTTGAGGAGGGGAGACACCCACTGCATGCACATGGCTATGGGAGACTGCATCTTTACACACACTTACTTACATATTGAAATATGCATTTGCTTGCAGACACGCTTCAACACACACATAAACTGTTCTATTATATTATGTGCATGTACACACACAAACGCACACACACAATACAGAGATGAATTGCATATGTATGGAGCTGCATCTCTCTCTCTCAATTCAATTCAATTTACTTTATTGGCATGACGTAACAATGTACATTTTGCCAAAGCTTACTTTGGATATTTACAATATGAAAATAATAAGAATCAAAATTGTCAACGGGACAACAGTAACAACAATAACCAAGGGCCAAAATAACCATGCATTGAACAATAAGCACACAGTAGAGGACATGTGCAGGTTGATTGGTCTGTCAGACACTGTCCCTCAACTTATGGCAGGCAGCAATGTCGTGCGCTGCCAACCCACAGCTCTCTGTCCTCCCCCAACAGGACGGGTAACCTACTCTCATCAGAGAGGTCTTTGAAATCTTGAATAAGGGTTTCATATTTGGGGAAATTACACTCGCTAATAGTTTTATATTTTGTCAGGAAATTCAGCTCTGTCTCAGGTTCTGCATAGCCTTTCCTCTACAAGGTTTTGATCAGTAACCATGGTCAAATAGTTAGCCACAGTGTACTGTCGAGTTAGGGCCAAAGATCACTGCATTTTGCTTTGTGCTAGTGTTTCTCAATAAGCAATATAGAACCCAGCCTCAGGACCAGCTGGATGAGGGGACTCTTTTCTCAGCTCTCTCTCTCTCTCTCTCTCTCTCTCTCTCTCTCTCTCTCTCTCTCTCTCTCTCTCTCTCTCTCTCTCTCTTATTTATATATATATACACACACACACAAGGCAGAAAGTCTATCAAGTCAGATAGGTGCTAGGTGAAGTGGTGTGAAAACAAGAAAGTTATCATAGCAATGTTTTGTTATATCAACTGACAAGCTTCCTCATAACAGTAGGGCACAATGCTATAGACCATCACACAAATAAACTCATAAATTGCTCACACACATTGTTTTGTCAGAGTAAGCAATAAAAATCCACTCTGAAGTGCACTAGCTCCTTATGATTGCACAGTGTGTGAAATGAAACTGATTTCCTTGCAACCTCTTAGAGCGGAGACTTACCCCGGGGCACATCTTCATAGGGCTGTATTTGTGTCTGCACAGAGTCAACTAAAACGCTTGTCTGTAGTGAATACTTCACATTCTAGAATGGAAGCGGACTGAGTGTTTGGTACACAGCAACAAAAAACACTCAGACAACAGCAGGCCTACCTGCTATGTTTGTGCCATGGATAGTTATACAGTAAGCATCACGACCTGGGATTGAAGGTATTGTTTAGACGTGATATTGCAACAAGGCCGGTCTCTGCCGCAAAATTCTCTTGCTTTGCCATAATTTCATAGTCCTGTATTTACCAGGAAAGCTGGAGATCAAGCATCCCTTCATATGCACCAATGAATTTGTCATTTTGTTTTATTTTAGGAGCATCATACCACTGTGCAGATATTTTTTGTTTGTTTCTTCTATATTTCATATTACACACCACATATCTGTTTATACAACGTTGACTTGCCCTGCTTAGTGCAGGTCCAGATGGGTTAATGCTAAAGATTTGTTTTGAGCATGGACATTGTGTCTGTTTACACCAGTAGTTAACAACAAGGGCCACTCAAGTCATGTAGCTAGAAGAGAACTCAGAACTCAGGTCCCCAAAAGGGAGTGCGGCACATTTGTAGCCATGGGTCATCCCATTTCATTTCAGCAAGTCATGACACCCAGTAGCTCAGATCGTTCTGAGAGACAACAATAATGAATTTGGAAGGAGATGAATAGATCAACCTGACACTTGTCTTGAAATGTGAATTTCATCTTTCATGAAATGTGGGAATGTAGAGTCCGATCTTTACCGTATAGTGTCAAATAGCATTGTTTCTAGGTCTCCTGCACGTCATGTCCACTGATTTGACGGAACAGATAAGATAAGCGCTCCTTCAACATTATTTTGTTGAACAACAATTTGAACTCTGAGAAATTAAGCTAATTTATTCATGTCATTTTCATGAAGTGTATGTTTCTATCTTCCGTGATGTAGATAAAGTGAAATATTGGGATGCAAACTCAAAATATAATCCGTTTCAACTATTCATCTGACATGGGATAGGTGTCTTCTTTTTCTTAAAAACTCATAACCACGTGTGTGTGTGTGTGTGTGTGTGTGAGGTGTACACTTTTGTTTCAAAGTGGATTTGTTAAAGGCTACCAAAAAACAGTCTGTACGACCGTGAGATCACCCACTGCAGTAAAAGCTTTCAGCCAGGTCTGTGATCACCCTGATCACTGCAGTAGTGACACTCAACGTGGTGTTTGCCTCTCAGCCTTCTTACAATGGCTACATAATCATCAAAGATCCATCTGTTTCGCCATAGAAACAGAACGGTACTTAATATCGCCGCCGTCCGCTGGTCCGTCCCTCACAGAACGTTGTCTTGAATTGAAACTGTCTGTTCTCGTCATTGCTGTGCACAAGAATAAACCACATTCAAGAGTTGCACCAGGCTATGTTCACTGCTGGAGCAAAACGTGTAAGTAATAAGACCAAGGCACAGTTGTAGCGGTTTAAAGATAATGCCAGTTTATATTAAAAATAAGAATGAGGTACTATGATCGCTCAATTAACAATGTACAATGCGTGTAAGTGAGTACAATTAACATAGAAAATGGTAATAACCATGTAATGTTAATAACAACTTATAGGTTATATGTAACAACCTCAGTCAATAGTATTTCTAGGTCATTATAATCTACTAGGTGCACCCTTTAAATCTAAACGTCATGTAATACAATGTACCAATACATTTGAGTACACAAAATCAGTTTCAAAACGTAAGGGAATTTAGTCTTTTTTTTCCATCCAATTTCGTCTTTTAACCTAAATCCAATAATATGGTGACATTTTTTTGTCGATTTTACATTGAATTCATGTTAGTTGACAACTCAACCAAATGTAAATCAAAAGTAGACTTTGAACGGAAGTCTGTGCCTAGTGGGATGTTCCAGGATAGGGAAGTTATTCTGTCCAAAAGAAACTAACAGTTGAGCCGAAGGCACAACCATAACCTCAGTACGTAGAATGATGAATAAACTGGAATGGGATGTAGGTGGAAAAAGCAGTAACAGTTGAGGAAAGCAATGCCTTGGCCAAGGCTAAAGCTCATACAGCCTCAGTACATTTTCCAGAGACATCGAGAAAACATTGTGAAAATTGAAAAAAAAAAAAAGGAGATGGTGTTGTTCTTGGGAGTGTAGTAATGGTCTCCGCACTGTGCAGGAACAGCAATGCTACAAAAGGAGACATTGAGCCTTGAGGTTATGTGGATGTGGAATCAATCACACATTTCTGTTTCTGCAGTTTATCATTGTGTAGTTGGGACCATAAATGGCGAGTATGGCTGTGAAAAAGAAAACAGCAAGGCTGCTAGAGAATTACAATTGGATACAATTTTAGCCACTAATTGAACTCAAGTATACTGTTCCTGGCCCAAATGGATGGCGTTCAATATTTTATATGATTTTTAACATTTTCAAATCATTTATATTAAACATACTTTTTTTCATGGAGCAGTATGTGAGTATGCCCCAGTGCAGTTTTGATTGAATCCTAGCCTGAGTTTATTCCGCTTATTGCCATTTGCAGTCTATTTCCCTTTATCCTTCTACCCTGTCGCGATGAGCATACAACAACGTTTTCCATTTATCTTAAATGAAGTTCCCAATATGTGCTCTGGAGGAAAATAGCCATTTCCGAGCCATTTTTCTTGTTTATCTTGTTTATGTGTCTGGTAGTTTTCACTTTGGGGGTTTTCACATTCTTCCATCTGACAGTTGTTGTTTTTTTCAACTCCACTTCAACATCTCATGTGTCTGAACTCTGCGTTATTGTGCCGAGAAAATGGTGTAACAGCTGGAAATCCATTCGGCTTTTAACAATCAAACCTAAATGATGAAAATAGTCTGTTTTTGTGTGTGGAGATCTATGTTGAGATGAAATATAAACGCCAGGTCTTTTCATCCAAGACGGAAAAAGCCTGCCTTGGATTTTTAGGAAGCATTGATGTCTGGAATCATGACAAACTTTACTTTCGTCACCACGACTCAAAAGCAAGACGTGCATTTGCAGATATTCCTTTGCAGGCCCATTTTTCTTTTGTTTGTGCTACTTCAAGTAAAAGCTTTTATTTATCAATGGCTTTTTTTGCTCTGTTGATTTTTTGCTCTGTAGGTTTTTGCTCTAATCTGACAGCTGACGACCCATCAGACAAAGCAAAACTGGTTGTAATGGTTTAGGCTGACGGCTTTTATGACGTCACGGTTGGTCTAAAATGTTCCTGTTTGTGTACAGTTTAGGCAGTTTTTTGGGGGACTAGGAAATTATGTATTTTCCTGACAAGACAACAACGAAAATATATCTTTCCCAGACATCTTGATGTTTTTATTAACAAAAATATGTTGTGATATGACACCATTACAATTCCGTAAAATCAGTGGCCATGATGTGCAGGAGACCTAGAAATAATGCTACTCAACACTATATGGTAAAAAACCTGATTCTACATTCCCACAGTTCATGAAAGATGAGAAATACAGTTTAAGACAAGAGTCAGGTTGAACTATTCATCACCTGCAAAATTCATTATTGCTAATAGTGAAAATAAATAGTTTATTGTTGAGTTTTTTTATTAAGTATTTATAGCTACACCATCTATTTCTGTATTCAAATTAGTTTACTAAAACAGATACAGGCTGAAAATCCAGTACTTGCACAACACAAACACATAGCTATGCAAGTTGTTATTTGGGTCAAAGTGCAGAAAACATCATTATTTTTTGCCGGATTGGCATTCACCGAGCACACGGCAAGACACCAATGCACTTTCATCTCAGTTCATCATTCAACTGATAACATTAGCAATCACGGAGTACATTTACATATAAATACAACACATTTGGCTAAATTAGATTGTGAATTCAACCCAGGGCCTAGTTTACCAGCAAAGTTCGTGGACCAAAATAGCCAGGTGATTGCTTCAGTTTTTCCACATTTTACATTTAGATGATAAAACCCGATGAATGTCGCTTAATGGAATATGCAGCTGCTAAACAGTAATTAACTTTCAAATGACTATTATTAAAGTAAACCGACAATGGCATTAGTTGACAGGTGGTGTAGCATGCAATAAATTGGCTCACAAAATGACTGCTCCGTAAGGCATTTAGTCATATTCGCAACATCGGCTCAATCTAAAAATCAATAAACTATGGTAATAGAAAAACACAGCGGTGGGATAGAGTGACGTGATCAAATATGGCTTCCCAGGATATGGTCAAGGCTTTATTGCAGGATATCACAAACTGGGGTAGACCCCTTCACTTTTTCAACCTAGGTGAAGAGTTTGGTCAGTTGAGTTACTGCTGGGTCGTAATTCATTAGGAACCAAAATGGACTGAAACAGGGAGGGACTCCCTGAACCTGTCCAATAAGAAACTAAGAAAAAGTGGCAAAACGTTTTGCTAAGGAGTGCACTAATGAATACGACCCAGACGTGTTCGTGCAAAACGTGTGCCACATTTTCTGTCAGCCATGACAATGTTGTGCTTTACTTCACAGTGGCCCCAAGTTATTACATGAACTCAAGACATGTTAGCCTGCAAATCTGGACATCTGTTAGACAAGGGGGCTTGTTAGTTTGCTTACCACAGACTCATTCATTAGCAACAGGGTAACACACACACACACACACACACACGCACACAAACACACGCCGAGAGCTAGTCAGCCCACACATGCTCCCTCTAGCGTTGAACCTTTTCCCCAAATATTCACAAACTTGATGTATACACAAAATCACCCTTTAATGCAGCCATCTGTGTTCTTCCTAGAGTAATTTCATTCTGATCCATGCCCTTAGATTCCCTCTTTCATTTGAAAAACAGAAAGAGAGCTTTGCTGCCCCACAACTCCTCCGCGAGCATCAAACGCAAGACACAAGAAAAGCCACAGCCGACATCCCGACTTGTACCTCGGTACATTGTGTTCTTGTTTAATTTCCTGATGTTTGATGAACGATTAATTGGTGAGAAGTTCTCCCTCTTTATACTCATTCTTTGACAGCTCATTTTTACAACGCATGTTTACACCTCTGGCAACCAAATCCACTTCAGACTGAAGCGTAGAGGACAGGGCTTTCAGACAGTAGCTTTACCTGACGTGGTCTCTCCCTCTGCCTCGTCTGCTTTCCGTCTGTTCGTCTCTTTGTTTTGGAAGGTGTTTGAGGCTGTTCCCAAGACTGTGTGAATGAGGGTGTTTGATGCCCATGGTGAGGGATGAATACTAATACTGTACACTGGAAGAGCAGTGTAGAAGGGCGCTCTGCTGCCACCTTTTGACAAATATCAAAGCCTCATACTGTAGATAGGCACAGTGATTGAGAATCCAGCAACAGTAGGTACCTACCCAGTAGGTATTCTCTCTCCCTTTCTCTCTCTCTTCCTCTTCAACTACCTCCCATTCTTTACTGTGTCTCAATGGCAATCCACATCCTGTCTGTATTGTAAGTCCCCCTCTTTCTTGCTGTAGCACACTGACTCCTCTTTTTTTCTCCCTCCACATGCATCTCTTTCTCTTTCTCTCTCTCTCTCCAATCTTTTTTCTCCCCCCCTCACACCTTTCACACTCTTCTTCTTCTGTCTCACTCGCTCGCTTACATTCACGTAAACTCCATCCAGGAAATTAGATGCACAGTCTCATCTTAGGACCTCTCATCTGAGAGGTGTCATCATGTCCTCTGTTGATTGTTCCCTTCTATCTACCTGTTACAGAATGCATCCCAAATGGCACCCTATTCCCTATATAGTGCACTACTTTTGACCAGAACCCATAGGGCTCTGATCAAAGGCAGTGTACTATGTAGCGAATAGAGTGATTGCTCCACAGTGATTGCTCGGCAAACCTAATCAGCCAAGCCTCTTCCCTGTTCCCCATTATCCCCTGTCCTCCCAGGGATGACGTGATGAGACAATTAGTTGTAGGAAGCAGCGGCATCATGCCCATTGAAACTGAGTGGCACATGCCCACTCAATTTCATCTATTGTAGGATAAAAAATATACAAGGAAGTTTCTCTTAAACATAATGAATTTAAAAGATATTGAATTTGGCTGTTAGTGCCCCTACAAAAATAATAGATACAGTACATGGCACGACCAACTTGATCACTTCATTATGCAACCTCTAATCAACAAGCAGCCAGGTGTGCAAAACTACAACAACACTATGACAAGGCATTATGTCTCTCAAAGATAACGGACGCTAGGTTAGTCCAAAAGATCTAATATCATAATATCGGCAGAGTTACAAGATTAACTCCCCAAAAATGTGATAATGTTTGCATTGAATGTGGGAAGAGACATTCTGTAACAACAAAGCAATCCTAGAATTCAGCCCAATCCACAATCTCAGCAGAGTCCTGCTCACCCTCAACATAGCAGGATCGGAAGCAACAGCTGTGGCTTAGGGACTTTCCATCGCTAAATAACAACAACAAAGCAGATTGGGTGCAAAGATGTCACCCTGAAATGTGTTAGACTGGCATGTCTCCATTAACAGGCCCTAAAAATGGTCAAAGTCTCCAGCCACCCTAGTCATAGACTCTTCCCTCTGCTACCGCACGGCAAGCGGTATGCGCTAAGTCTAGGTCCAAGAGGCTTCTAAACACCTTCTACCCCCAAGCCATAAGAGTCCTGAACAGCTAATCAAATGGTTACCCAGCCTATTTGCATTGCCCTCCCCCCTCCCTGTTTTACGCTGCTTCTACTCTCTGTTAGTATCTATGCATAGTCACTTTAATAACTCGACCTACATGTACATATCACCTCAATTTCCTCAACACCAGTGCCCCCGCACATTGACTCTGTACCTGTACCCCCTGTATATAGCCTCGCTATTGTTATTTTACTGCTGATCTTTATTTATTTGTTATTCTTATCACTCATCTCTCTTTTTTTTAACTGCATTGTTGGTTAAGGGCTTGTAAGTAAGTATTTCACTGTCATGTTGTATTCGGCGCATGTGACAAATAACATCTGATTTGAATTGATTTATATCAAGCAAATTGGGACTTTGCTGCTGTGGACTGTTTGGACATCATTCCTTAAATACCAATCTAGGAACTCCTTCAAGGTGAAACATTTTCCACAAGAGAAGAGAAGAGAAGAGAAGAGAAGAGAAGAGAAGAGAAGAGAAGAGAGAAGCAGTGAGAAGCAGATCTGGGACAAAATACTATTTGAAATCTTCCAAATTCGCAGCTTGCACTTTTGGGACGTGTCTGTTGATTCATTGCAACAGGCAAGCTCGAAAAGAAACAGAACCAAAAGCAAGAGAACTCTTCGAAGGGAGAAGCAGAGAGAAGAATAGAAGAGATAAACAGAATACATAAACAGAGAGGAGCAGAGGAGAGGAGATCAGTAATAGCATTGTTGTGATTCTGGCGAGGCTCCCCCTGCCTGTCTCTATAATGAACCTGCCGCATATTAATCCCTATCACTAATGAGGCCATTCAGAATGATAAGCTTCCCCCGCACCCGCTAATGAACACATGCTAATGCTGCCGCTCCCTCCTCCGCCAGGCCCCTTTCACTGAGCCTAAATCAGACAGGAACACCTGCCCGGCTGCACCGCCGTCCAGACAGCCATCAGCACATAGGCCTAGGTCCAAAATGCAGTGCATCTGTCTGTTGGTTAATCTATCTATGCTTTCATTCGTCAGTCCATGTGTCCGCCGATTCATTAATTCATCCATCCATCCTTCCATGAATGTTTGCCACCCATCTGTCCATCCATTCATCCATCCCTTCATATCTATTGAAAGGCACTTTTCTTACTTATCTGATGATTTGTACATCCCTCCATCATTCTGTCAGTTCAATGAGCTGACATAAATCTGAATTTCCTTATCATCCACTGATGTGCCCCGTTGACATTATTTTCTGAATTCTTTAAATCTGGGACTCTAAATTAGGCAAGTGTGAGTGTGTCTCGTCTCTATTTGGGGTTCTTCCAACCAACACCTTGAGGAACAGTGCTCCAAACAGGGGCGTATTCATTGTGGAAACCGTTTACCATTTAAGAACCAAATGGAAGCAAACAGAGCAAAACAAGAATTTCTATTGGACATATTTAGGTAAGTCCCTCCTCATTTTGTGCAGTTTGTTCAGTTTTTAATAAACATTTTGCAACGTTTTGAAACAGAATTGATGTAATGAAAACGTCCCCTGCTCACCTCAAACTAAACCCAACCTACAAATATACATCCATGAAAAAAAGTAAGTCATGTAATACAGTGCATTTGGAATGTATTCAGACAACTTCACTTTTTCCACAATTTGTTACATTACAGCCTTATTTTTAAATTTTCATTTTACCTTTATTTAACTAGGCAAGTCAGTTAAGAACAACATATTATCTACAATGACATCCTACCAGGGAACAGTGGGTTAACTGGCTTGTTCATGGGCAGAACAACATATTTTACCTTGTCAGCTCGGGGGTTTGGTCCCTTTTTCCAAAATGTATTAAATTGTTTTTGTTCCTCATCAATCTACACACAACACCCCATAATGACAAAGCAAAAACAGTTTTTTAGAAATGTTTGCAAATATATCAAATTTAAAAAAATGAAATATCAGTTACAGCCTTGAGACTTCTTTGGTATGACGCTACAAGCTTGGCATACCTGTATTTGGGGAGTTTCTCATATTCTTCTCTGCAGATCCTCTCAAGCTCTGTCAGGTTAATGGGGATTGTCACTGCACAGCTATTTTCAGGTCTCTCCAGAGATGTTCAATCAGGTTCAAGCCCGGGCTCTGGCTGGGCCACTCAACGACATTCAGAGACTTGTCCCAAATCCACTCCTGCGTTGTCTTGGCTGTGTGCTTAGGGTCGTTGTCCTGTTGGAAGGTGAACCTTCACCCCAGTCTGAGGTCCTTAGCACTCTGGAGAAGGTTTTCATCAAGGATCTCTCTGTACTTTGCTCCATTCATCTTTCACTCGATCCTGACTGGTCTCCCAGTCCCTGCCGCTGAAAAACATCCCCACAGCATGATGCTGTCACCACCATGCTTCACCATAGGGATGGTGCCAGGTTTCCTCCAGATGTGACGCTTGGCATTCAGGCCAAAGACTTCAATCTTGGTTTCATCAAACCAGATAATCTTTGTTCTCATGGTTTGAGAGTCCTTTAGGTGCCTTTTGGCAATTTTTAGGTACCCTTCCCCAGATCTGTGCTTCGACACAATACTGTCTCGGTGCTCTACGGACAATTTCTTCGACCTCATGGCTTAGTTTTTGCTCAGACATGCACTGTCAACTGTGGGACCTTATATAGACAGGTGTGTGCCTGTTACAGTTTTCTAGGTGTGAAGGAGAGTCGGACCAAACTGCAGCGTGTAGATTGCGATCCATGTTTAATGAACAACGTAAACACGAATTAACACAAAACACTACAAAACAATAAACGTAACGAAAACCGAAACAGCCTATACTTGTGTCAACTAACACAGCGACAGGAACAAAGACACTAAGGACAATCACCCACAACAAACTCAAAGAATATGGCTGCCTAAATATGGTTCCCAATCAGAGACAACGATAAACACCTGCCTCTGATTGAGAACCACTCCAGACAGCCGTAGACCTTGCTAGATAACCCCACTAGCTACAATCCCAATACATACACACCAGAACCCCAAGTCAAAACACACCACAATACAAAAACCCCATGCCACACCCTGGCCTGACCCAATACATGAAGAAAAACACAAAATACTTAGACCAGGGCGTGACAGAACCCCCCCCCCTAAGGTGCGGACTCCCGAACGCACCTCAAAACAATAGGGAGGGTCCGGGTGGGCGTCTGTCCATGGTGGCGGCTCCGGCGTGGGACGTGGAACCCACTCAGTCAAAGTCTTAGTCCCCTCTCCTCGCGTCCCTGGATAGTCCACCCTCGCCGCCGACCATGGCCTAGTAGTCCTCACCCAGAACCCCACTGGACTGAGGAGCAGATCGGGACTGAAGGACAGCTCGGGACTGAGGCAGCTCGGGACTGAGGGGAAGCTCGGGAGTGAGAGAAAGCTCGGGAGTGAGAGAAAGCTCGGGAGTGAGAGAAAGCTCGGGAGTGAGAGAAAGCTCGGGAGTGAGAGAAAGCTCGGGAGTGAGAGAAAGCTCAGGAGTGAGAGGAAGCTCAGGCAGGTAGGTAGATCTACCAGATCCTGGCTGGCTGGTGGTTTCAGCAGATCCTGGCTGACTGGCAGATCCTGGCTGACTGGCAGATCCTGGCTGACTGGCGCATCTGGCAGATCCCGGCCGACTGGCAGATCCCGGCCGACTGGCAGATCCCGGCCGACTGGCAGTTCTGGCAGATCCCGGCTGACTGGCGGATCTGGAAGAGTCTGGTTGACTGGCAGATCTGGAAGAGTCTGGTTGACTGGCAGATCTGGAAGAGTCTGGTTGACTGGCAGATCTGGAAGAGTCTGGCTGACTGGCAGATCTGGAAGAGTCTGGCTGACTGGCAGATCTGGAAGAGTCTGGCTGACTGGCAGATCTGGAAGAGTCTGGCTGACTGGCGGATCTGGAAGAGTCTGGCTGACTGGCGGATCCTGGCAGACTGAAAGATCTGGCTGCTCCATGCTGACTGGCGGCTCTGGCTGCTCCACGCTGACTGGCGGCTCTGGCTGCTCCATGTAGGCTGACAGCTCTGGCAGCTTCTTACAGACTGGCAGCTCTGGCGGCTCCGTGCAGACTGGCAGCTCCTTGCACACTGGCAGCTCCTTACAGACTGGCAGCTCCTTGCAGACTGACACCTCTGGCTGCTCCATGCAGACTGACATCTCTGGCTGCTCCATGCAGACTGACAGCTCTGACTGCTCCATGCAGACTGACAGCTCTGGCTGCTTCATGCAAACTGACAGCTCTGGCTGCTCCATGCAGACTGACAGCTCTGGCTGCTTCATGCAGACTGGCAGCTCTGGCTGCGCTGAACAGGCGGGAGACTCCGGCAGCGCTGTGTCGGAGGAAGGCTCTGGCTGCACTGAACAGGCGGGAGACTCCGGCAGCGCTGGAGAGGAGAAAGGCTCCGACAGCGCTGGAGAGGCGAGGCGCACTGTAGGCCTGATGCGTGGTGCTGGTACTGGTGGTACTGGACCGAGGACACGCACAGGAAGCCTGGTGCGGGGAGCTGCTACCGGAGGGCTGGGGTGTGGAGGTGGTACTGGATAGACCAGACCGTGCAGGCGCACTGGAGCTCTTGAGCACCGAGCCTGCCCAACCTTACCTGGCTCGATGCCCACTCTAGCCCGGCCGATACGAGGAGCTGGAATATACTGCACCGGGCTATGCACCCGCACTGGGGACACCGTGCGCACCACTGCATAACACGGTGCCTGCCCGGTCTCTCTAGCCCCCGGTAACCACAGGAAGTTTGCACAGGTCTTCTACCTGGCATAGCCATACTCCCTGTGAACCCCCCCAAGACATTTTTGGGGCTGACTCTCGGGCTTCCGTCCGCGCCGCCGTGCTTGCTTCGCCAACCTCATTCTCCGATAACCTTCCGCGCACTGCTCCATCGAATCCCAGGCGGGCTCCGGCACTCTCCCTGGGAGATCTCCTCCCAAGAAGTATAGTCCATACTGTACTCCTCGTTGCCTCCTCTCCTGCTGCACCTGTTGCCTCTCCTGCTGCTCCTGCCTGTTGACATGCTGCTTGGTCCGTTGGTGGTGGGTGATTCTGTTACGGTTTTCTAGGTGTGAAGGAGAGTCGGACCAAACTGCAGCGTGTAGATTGCGATCCATGTTTAATGAACAACGTAAACACGAATTAACACAAAACACTACAAAACAATAAACGTAACGAAAACCGAAACAGCCTATACTTGTGTCAACTAACACAGCGACAGGAACAAAGACACTAAGGACAATCACCCACAACAAACTCAAAGAATATGGCTGCCTAAATATGGTTCCCAATCAGAGACAACGATAAACACCTGCCTCTGATTGAGAACTATTCCAGACAGCCATAGACTTTGCTAGATAACCCCACTAGCTACAATCCCAATACATACACACCAGAACCCCAAGACAAAACACACCACAATACAAAAACCCCATGCCACACCCTGGCCTGACCCAATACATGAAGAAAAACACAAAATACTTAGACCAGGGCGTGACAGTGCCTTTAAAAATAATGTCCAAACAATTGAATTTACAATCAAGTTGTGGAAACATCTCAAGGATGATCAATGGAAACAGGATGCACCAAGTCTCATAGCAAATGGTCTGAATACTTATCTAAATAAGGTATTTCTGTTTTTGTTTTTTTTGCAAATATTTGTGAAAACCTGTTTTCACTTTGTCATTATGGGGTATTGTGTGTACAGTAGACTGATGAGGAAAACAATTTAGAATAAGGCTGTAATGTAAGACAATGTGGAGAAAGGGAGGGGTTTTGAATACTCTCCGAATGCTCCGTATGGTGACGTTATTCTTTGGAAGAGAAGAGGAGTTTGAACTGTGAAGTTCTGTTAACTGCTAGTCAGAAATGATCAACTTCCTTATAGATGACCTTTATGTTGTTTTGTTACCTGGATGTTACCACGTTAGCCTTCTAGCTCATTAACTCTTGTTTTAGGCTTACCATATTGCATTACTTTTCCAGTGCTGTTCATTGCTTTTCATTTCTGTGGTAACTTGACAAAGAAAACCACGTGCCAATGTTTACGTGCCTTTACTTGTGACCTAGAAAGAAAATGTGTACAGCAGTACAAACGGTGTAATACAAGAGAGCGTCATGGCAATGCAGCGTTCTACTCGTCTGACTCTAGGTGTTGACATCCCGGGAGGGAAAGGTCATGGGTCAATATCAATGGCATAGAAATTCACACACAAATAGTAATACTATACTGCAGGTAAGTATGCATACACATTAAAAAAAACCTATTTCAATATCCATGCATGTTTGTATTGCGCTTGTGTATCGGTATTGATCGTGCCATTGTTTATAATTGTTTACCATTACGGAATGACATATCCATTATTGCACTTTACGGATATGGTTGTTTATGCTCAGAAATGATTATTGTATATTTACAATTATATTTGGAAGTGGGCCCTCAACCTTTGTTGTTAGCATTGTGGTTCAACCAAATGGACCATCGGGGTGCAATCACACCACATGAACTCCTAATATAACCTAAGGAGAGGAGAGTGTGAGATGAAGACCTTCCAGGAGTGCAGGAGAGTGGAGCCTGCGTGAACTCATGAGAAAATCATTATCGCTAAGACAATCACGGCTTATTAATGACAGCTCATCTGTTTCTTTAAGCACTCATGGGATGAGGTTTTGGCATATCAATAAAAAAAAATAGCTCAGCATACAGACGTACTTGCGCATGTGACATATAGAACCTTGAAAATCAAACTATTTATGTTCCTCACCATATGAGCTGAAGATCAGGGTTGCCCTCTTTGCAGGCCTTGGGAACACACACACACACACACACACACACACACACACACACACACACACACACACACACACACACACACACACACACACACACACACACACACACACACACACAGCTTTCTCTACACATGAATAGGAAATGACTTCCCACTGCGAATAACTCACATTAGCCATCCATCAAAGCCATCAAGTTTATTGTAATAAATCTATTCCCTGGGCTACATTGGGTCTTGATTAAAAGTAGTGAACTATACAGGGGATAGGGTGCCCTTGAGAAGGTGAACACAACGATTGTCACGTCGTGGAACCGAACGGCCTGCTCCTCAAATAGCTCTTACAGTAAAATATGCAATCTTTCAAAACAGCTTTTGTCCAAGGGGTGTCCATTGTTGTCTGCTTACAACAGTCGCACTTCCTGACTAAGATACGGTTTCATTTCAGAGAAGGAATGAGATGATGCCAAATACAGAGTAACAAACATTGATTGTGTTCAGTTGAGTAATCATCATTTTGTTGTTGCCTGGTGTCGGTTTGCATCTTTTCAGCTTCTGTTACTTGTGTGACTCGCAACATTAGTTCATATACATTTACCATATTATGTTATTGAAGTACTTTGGGAAAATACAACAATCATTAATTGTACTCTGTTTCAAATCATCACTTCATAGATTCCTGGTTTCTAGTTGAGTCTTTCCATCTATTCTAACTTGCATTGGCTCACAACAGTCGTTTGAAAGTTCAGATCCATTTTCTACAGTGTTATTTAAGAAGAAAAAATGTATTAGATGTATATCTATATACATATATAGATATACATATATATATTTTTTGTTTTTTTGTTTGTTTGTTTTTGTTGTTGAATATCCAAAACATAGAATATACTTGCTGTGAAGCCACTCAACAACTACATCATACCAGTCATCCAACAGACTCCCATTCAGAGCGACACACAGAAGCATCACCCCCCCCCCACAGTTCCCTAATTGCTGTCCCTCAACCATTCGAGACCCCTCCCACAGTCCCACCCCCAAGAAAAAAAAGAAAAAGAAAAAATACAAATAAATCCATTCCCCATTTCCCAAGAACCCCCCAATGCACCAACAACCAAGACAATGAACTAAAGAGAAAAGAGAAGAAGACAAGAAAACAGCAAACTAAAAAAAAATTAAACAACTTTTTTAAAATAAAAATCGAAAGACATCATAACAGCAATGACAACTTTATAAGTTTGTGTGAATGTCTGGCACTATTACATGTATGTGTGTGTTCTTGTATGCGTTTATTTGAATGAGAGTGTGTGTATATGCATGTGTACAAACACCTACACTGCATCAGCCTCAGGCAAACTGGCATTAATTTTTTTTAAACACTGCCCCTCAGTGTCATTCAAACATACTTTGTATTGTGTTTTATTTAACTTTTATCTGACCATCATTTTATCTCTAGCACAGTAACTCCACTCCCACTTGTCTTCAATTCCACATCCCAACCCTCAGCTTCCCTCAGCCCATCCCACCTATCTATGATGCCCACGCTCTTCAGATTTCTATGCAGCATACATCTTTCAACTATGCTGTGATGTTTAACATACAATTTCAATCTATCTAATCGAATAGAATCCACAGATTGCGAGTTGAAGATAAATACTGTTGCTGAGAGTGTTAGCATATTAGTAATTGACTAACCCGGTCTCTCCATATCTCCTAACAGTATTATTTCTAGGGTCAATTTTAGATCAATGTTATGCATTTTTACCCATTCCTGAACCTGAAACCAGAAACAGGCTACCTGAGGGCAATATCAAAATAAATGGTCTATTGATTCTTTATCCTAACAACAAAATCAGCAGAGCTTTGATGATTTTACGCCCCAAATATTCAACATTTTGTTGGTGGCAAGAATTCTATATAATAATTTTAGCTGAAAAGCCCGGAGTCTTGATTCTTGCACTGTTTTATATATCAACTCATACACCCTGTACCATGGAATCGGTACATCAAAACTCCCAACGATTTTGCAATCTAGGTGGCACAGTTGTCAACATCCTGGTCCTCAAATGAAACTGATATACTTTCCTATTTATGCTATATTTATTCCTCCGCCAGTTTTGATCTTTTATATTGGGCAGACAGACCAGTTCCCTACTACCTCCCGCTGCCACCCGCCTCCTCCATTTTGGGGGTAATGCTGTAATTAATTCGTTGTACTCTTGGATTGAGCAGACCTTCTCGTACATTTCTGATAACTCCATGAATGACATAACTCTACCATTCCAATTGACAATATCATTTAAGAACAAAATACCCTTTAAAACATCTTTCCCATAAATACAGGTGTTTTATCTACCAGCACAATTGAGTTCAGCCATATTATTTGTTGTAATATTTGTTCTATCTTTTCAGGGGGATGACATTGAAATTGTAGCCAGCTCTGCAGTGCTTGCTTGAAAAAAAGAGAGAAACTTTGAAAAAAGTATAATTAATCGAAAATGAGACATGGCAATCTGCACAAAGGCAAAAAGGCCATTTTTAAACAATGGATGAGCTTTTCTTAGTAATCTACTTGAGAACCATTTAGGGTTCAAGTATAACTTTTGAATAAGTGAAGCTTTAAAAGAGAGGTTTAGTGCTGCTATATTTAATCATCTCAACCCACCCGATTCATATTCATGATATAGATAGGCACGCATTATTTTGTCTGAGTTAGCATCATAGATAAAGCAAAATATTTGTTGAAAAATTAATCATCAGGAGTAGGCAGAGCCATAAGTAAGTGAGTAAACTGAGATATGACTAAGGAGTTAATCAGGGACATTTTTCCATAAATAGACAGGCATTTACCTCTCCATGGTTGCAGGATCTTGTCTATTTTTACAAGTTTTCTATTGAAATTCATTGTGGAGAGCTTATTTACAGTGGGGCAAAAAAATTATTTAGTCAGCCACCAATTCTGCAAGTTCTCCCACTTAAAAAGATGAGAGAGGCCTGTAATTTTCATCATAGGTACACTTCAACTATTCAACTAAAAAAAATCCAGAAAATCACATTGTAGGATTTTTAATGAATGTATTTGCAAATTATGGTGGAAAATAGGTATTTGGTCAAACAAGCAAGATTTCTGGCTCTCACCGACCTGTAACTTCTTCTGTAAGAGGCTCCTCTGTCCTCCACTCGTTAGCTGTATTAATGGCACCTGTTTGAACTTGTTATCAGTATAAAAGACACCTGTCCACAACCTCAAACAGTCACACTCCAAACTCCACTATGGCCAAGACCAAAGAGCTGTCAAAGGACACCAGAAACAAAATTGTAGACCTGCACAAGGCTGGGCAGACTGAATCTGCAATAGGTAAGCAGCTTGGTTTGAAGAAATCAACTGTGGGAGCAATTATTAGGAAATGGAAGACATACAAGACCACTGATAATCTCCCTCTGGGGCTCCACGCAAGATCTCACCCCGTGGGTTCAAAATGATCACAAGAACGGTGAGCAAAAATCCTAGAACCACACGGGGGGACCTAGTGAATGACCTGCAGAGTGCTGGGACCAAAGTAACAAAGCCTACCATCAGTAACACACTACGCCGCCAGGGACTCAAATCCTGCAGTGCCAGACGTGTCCCCCTGCTTAAGCCAGTACATGTCCAGGCCCGTCTGAAGTTTGCTAGAGAGCATTTGGATGATCCAGAAGAAAACCTCCTTCCATCAGCAAGGGCATTGAAGATGAAACGTGTCTGGGTCTTTCAGCATGACAATGATCCCAAACACACCGCCCAGGCTACAAAGGAGTGGCTTCGTAAGAAGCATTTCAAGGTCCTGGAGTGGCCTAGCCAGTCTCCAGATCTCAACCCCATAGAAAATCTTTGGAGGGAGTTGAAAGTCCGTGTTTCCCAGCATCATCCCCAAAACATCACTGCTCTAGAGGAGATCTGCATGGAGGAATGGGCCAAAATACCAGCAACAGTGTGTGAAAACCTTGTGAAGACTTACAGAAAACGTTTGACCTCTGTCATTGCCAACAAGGGGTATATAACAAAGTATTGAGATAAACTTTTGTTATTGACCAAATGCTTATTTTTCACCATAATTTGAAATTCATAAAAAATCCTACAATGTGATTTTCTGGATTTTATTTCCTTCTAATTTTGTCTGTCATAGTTGAAGTGTACCTATGATGAAAAATACAGGCCTCTCTCGTCTTTTTAAGTGGGAGAACTTGCACAATTGGTGGCTGACAAATACTTTTTTGCCCCACTGTATATCTGTTTATTATACCTCAGCAGCACAATATTGTTTAGAGCTTTGGCAAAGTGGGTGATGTTATATCCTTCCTGTTTGGCCCTGTCCGGGGGTCTCATCGGATGGGGCCACAGTGTCTCCTGACCCCTCCTGTCTCAGCCTCCAGTATTTATGCTGTAGTAGTTTATGTGTCGGGGGACTAGGGTCAGTTTGTTATATCTGGAGTACTTCTTCTGTCTTATCCGGTGTCCTGTGTGAATTTAAGTATGCTCTCTCTAATTCTCTCTTTCTCTCTCTCGGATGACCTGAGAGCTAGGACCATGCGTCAGGACTACCTGGCATGATGACTCCTTGCTGTCCCCAGTCCACCTGGCCTTACTATTGTTCCAGTTTCAACGATTATGCCCGCGGCTATGGATCCCTAAAATGTTCATATTTACTCTTGAGGTGCTGTCCTGTTGCATCCTCTACAACTACTGTGATTATTATTATTTGACCCTGCTGGTTATCTATGAACGTTTGAAAATCTCGGCCATGTTCTGTTATAATCTCCACCCGGCACAGCCAGAAGAGGACTGGCCACCCCTCATAGCCTGGTTCCTCTCTATGTTTCTTCCTAGGTTCTGGCCTTTCTAGGGAGTTTTTCCTAGCCACCATGCTTCTACACCTGCATTGCTTGCTGTTTGGGGTTTTAGGCTGGGTTTCTGTACAGCACTTTGAGATATTAGCTGATGTACGAAGGGCTATATAAATACATTTGATTTGATAGAGGACTGAGGGTCTTCCAAATATTGAAAGTGTGTAAATAGTTACCCATGTTATTTTGTAAATGTATATATTTTTTTCTTCATATGTTTTTTCTCCATTTTTTTTCCTCCATTTTTTTGCGGGGGGTGTGTTAGAATACCATTTTGGCATTTTGTATATAGTTATTTGTTTCAAAATGTATACCTTCACCAATTTGGCCACTTGGGTACTTTTGGGCTACTTGTGTGGGACACCTGGGTGACTTCATGATAAATGTCATGTAGCACACTCATTTTTGGAAGTTATCATTCTGAAACTGTGCACAAGTACTGTTACCCTCTTATATTTTTCACTGAAATTGTCCCCATCATCCTATCTGAATGTTTGTTTTATCTTGTTCATTTTAAAGATGATACAACAATAAAAAGAAAAACATATGTTTTTTAATTGTATTATCTAAACCAGATCTATTGTGTTATATTCTCCTACATTCAATTCACATTTACACAAACATCAGAGTGTTTTCTTTCAAATGGTACCAAGAATATGCATATCCTTGCTTCTGGGCCAGAGCTACAGGCAGTTAGATTTGAGTATGTCTTCAGGCGGAAATTGAAAAAAGTAGGGGGGTAGCTCTAAGAGGTTTTAAGGGCATGGTGATGATAGTTTGTAGGGTGATTACCTTTACGGTCCATTGAGGTACTTGTTATAGTCTCCGACCATAATGATTTTATCATTTTTTTGCCAGTAAGTTCAATAAATTGATGTAAATGTTTTTGAAGAAGTATGGATCATCCTGATTTGGACCATATAGATTAATGAGCCAAATCTCTTTTTCGTCCACTTTCATATTAAAAAAGATCCACCTTCCTTGCGAATCATTACTGACTATTTGCATATCCAGATCAAAATATTTGTTTATTAATATCATCACACCTTTTGAGTTCCTTAGTCCATGACAGAAAATTATTTCACCACCCCACCCCAGGATATAGAGTGAGTTTCCTGTCAACAGTATAGGTTATATTCCTATTATTTTAGCCATGTAAAGACTGATCTTCTTTTTTTATAATCTGATAAACCATTACAATTATAACTGGCTATAATTATTTCTGTCACACCCTGACCATAGTTTGCTTTGTATGTTGCTATGTTTTGTTTGGTCAGGGTGTGATCTGAGTGGGCATTCTATGTTGTGTGTCTAGTTTGTCTGTTTCTGTGTTTGGCCTGATGTGGTTCTCAATCAGAGGCAGGTGTTAGTCATTGTCTCTGATTGGGAACCATATTTAGGTAGCCTGTTTGGTGTTGGGTTTTGTGGGTGATTGTCTCCTGTGTCAGTATTTGTACCACACGGGACTGGTTTGGATTTGCATGGTTTTTGTAGTTTATTCATGTATAGATTCTTTATTAAAGAACCATGAATTATAACCACGCTGCATTTTGGTCTGCCTCTCCTTCCCAGGAAGAACCCCGTTACAATTTCACCCGTTCCCATAACTAGATTCTATTCTCAGTCTAAATTGACCATAATTAGTGCTTGTGAATATTTGTTTTATTCCTGTTATTAAAGTTTTTTTAGGATAAATGCCTTTAAGGACAGAACAACTACATACCACAAAATAAAAAGAATTGCAATACTTTTAGTGGCAATAAAGTTGATGAAAATGAACTCTTTAGATGCAAGGTTCAAAGCAAAAACATGTGTTGCTGTTTTTGTCCAGCAAGTTTCCATGTATGTCTGGTGGAGCTTTTTGTGATTTAGCTGTTGGATGTAACTCATTTAAACCCATAGTGCAACTAAAGAAACCAATGATTAGTTTTTGATGGAGGGAATAGAGTTTTAGATGTCGTTATAACAGGGTGTGTGTCTGTGTGCCTGACTGGCATTGCGTGTGTGTCTGAATGTCTGCCGTGCACTTGTGTGTGAGCAGTGTGCATGAATGTGCCAGCCCTGTATGAGTTTTCAGATTTCCCTCTCATGCTAGTGTTCCTCTGAATGGGAGCACAGCGGTTCCACCTCAGCCGCCATGAACCTCCCACTCCTGCTCCCGCTGTCACTCATCCGTGTCCCCTCGCTAATAAAGGTTGGATTTATCGCATCCCGCCTCCCTCGTTCCCTGCCATGCGTAGTGACCCGGTCCCTGCCGGTCACCTACATGAGCTCCGTGACATTTCCACTAACCGGAGTGGGCTGCTGCTAATGACCCAGGTCAGGTCACACCGTGGTGAAACCCAACCCCATCACTGACATTTCCCCCACTGCCACATGTAATAACCTATCACGGTGTCCCGGAGAAATGCACTGGGTTCCTATAGGTCGTCACCTACATTATCAAACAGAAAACGGACCGCTCCATTTGTGTGTTTCCCAAATGGCGCCCTATTCCCAACATGAACCCTAGTCAAAAGGCTCTTCAGACTAAATCAACTCCCCCTCGACACTTCCTGATGTTGATTATGTCACCATGATGGAGCGTGGGTGGGGTAGATATAACTCGATATGATGGGGCTCATTTGGGACCGTATCGGTTCACTAGGTAGGTCTGATAATATGAACTCCCCAGAAGCTTTCAAATGGAGTTTTGGAGTCCCTCTATTGCTTTTTTTACTGTGAAACCTTGGTCAAAAAACATTAACCAAAGGTAATGTTAGCCACGGCCATACAGAATCTTATGATCCACTTCCACAAAACACATTATCTCCTGCTGAAACTCGTAGCCTAAACAGTTCTTCCTGACATCAATACTTCAGTGCCTCAATGCCAATCATCAGTTAAATGTGTTTTTGCATTAAACTATTAATGCATAGCAGAAAAATAAATCCATGAACAAGCAAACCTTTAGAGAGACTGATGGATCACACTGCATTAAGCCAGACGGACCATTATGGGAAAGCTTTGGATCATAAACAAATGACATAATGACAAGGAGTTGGTGAGGGAAAGGGGGAGTGGGGGAAGTAGGGGCTATTCTATCTGGGTACACTAAATGCAGCCGTTAAACTGTATAATGTAGCTTCAAAATAAATCAGGAGCACATCCAAGGCAGGTGTTGTGTGTATGAAACCTCTTTCATTCCCCCGCAATGAAACTCTCTCTCTCTCTCTCTCTCTCTCTCTCTCTCTCTAGCTCCCTCTCTCTCATTTTCTCTCCCCTTCTCTCTTTTTCTTCCCCTTTTTCTTCCACTCTCTTTCCCCTCATTATTTTCTCTCCATTCCTCCCTCTCCTTCCCTCTCGCTCTCCCTCCCTCCTCATCCCTCTCTCTCCTGAATCCAGTGGAGCAACACGGTCATTCAGGAGGTGCTCTGTGATCTATGTTGATGACAGTGACTAGCGAGCTATAGGCAGGACTGGAGTCCCCAAAAACTCAATTTGGCTTGACCTTAGCCATGTCCTGGTCTCAAACGACTGACTCCAGAACAGGTTCCATCCAGCATATTCGTCAGCCACAGCCTACTGATCTGAAGACGACAAGCCCTATGCTGTGTAGTGGGTAGAGCAGTCCGATCTGAACGCTAAGGCCGAGAGGCAGCATTTAATGGTGTTTAAATAGTATTGCTTTTAATTACAGTACTGGTTCCACCATGAATAATGATGAGGAAGCTAGAGAAATGGTTGTGGAGTAAAGGATTTAACTTAGAATAAAAAACTAGTCATAGTAGTCATAGGGCCATGAATAGCAGTCATAGGGGTCATGGTCAATTCCTGGTCCGGTCACATGGGCTATGTCTGACAAAGTTACTGTCCATCCAATCCTTCCTTCCCCTGCCATTGTTTCCTCAACTCCTCTCAAAGCTCATTGAAGGAGGAGGCCCGAGGGATAGACATCGATCCTCTCCTCCAACACACTTTGAGAGGAAGAATTGAGGAAACGATCGAGAGGACGCAAGGGTTTGATGGCTGATATCGCTTTCTACACAGCCGTGGACACTACCCCTAGGGCCTACAATGTTTCCTGGTCAGGTCACGTGGTCGGGAGCAACTCAAGGCCATATTCCTGATTACCCATCTTCCTGTAACGTTTGTCTATGATGTGGTAACATAACAGTGCAGCCGAGTTGTCCTGTAACTTTATGCGTGTTAGACATCCAAGGCCTCCTCTCTCTCCATGTCTGCTCGAAGAGGACTTGAAAGCAGTGGTCTCCGGGGTATGAAAGACACAGGAAGTATTATTTTCCCCGTCCCACATTTCTTCCTCCTGGTTTTCTGTGGGGAATAGCATTCAGCGAGCATCAGTAGTCCTTCCAGGCATGACGTCAATCAATCCCTGTATTCAATGCCTCAGGGAGCCAACTGAAGGGCTATGCCTCATTTCAAGGAGCTGTGGATGGGGGACAGATGCAGGAGTAGAAGAACTTATTCCCCCCCCCCCACACACAAAAAAAACTGGCAGATATGAGACTTCCTTCTTCTTCTGGTTTTGGGGTGGGAGGACTCGAGGTGGATGAAGGAAACATACAGGAACTCAAATCCTTCTGTTCACCTGATTTAGAATTCCTCACAATCAAATGTAGACCGCATTATCTACCAAGAGAATTCTCTTCGATTATAATCACAGCCGTATATATCCCCCCCCAAGCAGACACATCGATGGCTCTGAACGAACTTTATTTAACTCTCTGCAAACTGGAAACGATTTATCCGGAGGCTGCATTCATTGTAGCTGGGGATTTTAACAAGGCTAATCTGAAAACAAGACTCCCTAAATTTTATCAGCATATTGATTGCGCAACCAGGGGTGGAAAGACCCTGGATCATTGTTACTCTAACTTCCGCGACGCATATAAGGCCCTGCCCCGCCCCCTTTCGGAAAAGCTGACCACGACTCCATTTTGTTGATCCCTGCCTACAGACAGAAACTAAAACAAGAAGCTCCCACGCTGAGGTCTGTCCAACGCTGGTCCGACCAAGCTGACTCCACACTCCAAGACTGCTTCCATCACGTGGACTGGGAGATGTTTCGTATTGCGTCAGACAACAACATTGACGAATACGCTGATACGGTGTGCGAGTTCATTAGAACGTGCGTTGAAGATGTCGTTCCCATAGCAACGATTAAAACATTCCCTAACCAGAAACCGTGGATTGATGGCAGCATTCGTGTGAAACTGAAGGCACGAACCACTGCTTTTAATCAGGGCAAGGTGTCTGGTAACATGACTAAATACAAACAGTGCAGCTATTCCCTCCGCAAGGCTATCAAACAAGCTAAGCGCCAGTACAGAGACAAAGTAGAATCTCAATTCAACGGCTCAGACACAAGAGGTATGTGGCAGGGTCTACAGTCAATCACGGACTACAGGAAGAAACCCAGCCCAGTCTCGGACCAGGATGTCTTGCTCCCAGGCAGACTAAATAACTTTTTGCCCGCTTTGAGGACAATACAGTGCCACTGACACGGCCTGCAACGGAATCATGCGGTCTCTCCTTCACTGCAGCCGAAGTGAGTAAGACATTTAAACGTGTTAACCCTCGCAAGGCTGCAGGCCCAGACGGCATCCCCAGCCGCGCCCTCAGAGCATGCGCAGACCAGCTGGCCGGTGTGTTTACGGACATATTCAACCAATCCCTATACCAGTCTGCTGTTCCCACATGCTTCAAGAGGGCCACCATTGTTCCTGTTCCCAAGAAAGCTAAGGTAACTGAGCTAAACGACTACCGCCCCGTAGCACTCACATCCGTCATCATGAAGTGCTTTGAGAGACTAGTCAAGGACCATATCACCTCCACCCTACCTGACACCCTTGACCCACTCCAATTTGCTTACCGCCCAAATAGGTCCACAGACGATGCAATCTCAACCACACTGCACACTGCCCTAACCCATCTGGACAAGAGGAATACCTATGTGAGAATGCTGTTCATCGACTACAGCTCGGCATTCAACACCATAGTACCCTCCAAGCTCGTCATCAAGCTCGAGACCCTGGGTCTCGACCCCGCCCTGTGCAACTGGGTACTGGACTTCCTGACGGGCCGCCCCCAGGTGGTGAGGGTAGGCAACAACATCTCCTCCCCGCTGATCCTCAACACTGGGGCCCCACAAGGGTGCGTTCTGAGCCCCCTCCTGTACTCCCTGTTCACCCACGACTGCGTGGCCATGCACGCCTCCAACTCAATCATCAAGTTTGCGGACGACACAACAGTGGTAGGCTTGATTACCAACAACGACGAGACGGCCTACAGGGAGGAGGTGAGGGCCCTCGGAGTGTGGTGTCAGGAAAATAACCTCACACTCAACGTCAACAAAACTAAGGAGATGATTGTGGACTTCAGGAAACAGCAGAGGGAACACCCCCATCCACATCGATGGAACAGTAGTGGAGAGGGTAGCAAGTTTTAAGTTCCTCGGCATACACATCACAGACAAACTGAATTGGTCCACTCACACAGACAGCATCGTGAGGAAGGCGCAGCAGCGCCTCTTCAACCTCAGGAGGCTGAAGAAATTCGGCTTGTCACCAAAAGCACTCACAAACTTCTACAGATGCACAATCGAGAGCATCCTGGCGGGCTGTATCACCGCCTGGTATGGCAACTGCACCGCCCTCAACCGTAAGGCTCTCCAGAGGGTAGTGAGGTCTGCACAACGCATCACCGGGGGCAAACTACCTGCCCTCCAGGACACCTACACCACCCGATGCTACAGGAAGGCCATAAAGATCATCAAGGACATCAACCACCGAGCCACTGCCTGTTCACCCCGCTGTCATCCAGAAGGCGAGGTCAGTACAGGTGCATCAAAGCTGGGACCGAGAGACTGAAAAACAGCTTCTATCTCAAGGCCATCAGACTGTTAAACAGCCACCACTAACATTGAGTGGCTACTGCCAACACACTGTCAATGACACTGACTCTACTCCAGCCACTTTAATCATGGGAATTGATGGGAAATTATGTAAATATATCACTAGCCACTTTAAACAATGCTACCTTATATAATGTTACTTACCCTAGATTGTTCATCTCATATGCATACGTTGATACTGTACTCTATATCATCGACTGCATCCTTATGTAATACATGTATCACTAGCCACTTTAACTATGCCACTTGGTTTACATACTTATCTCATATGTATATACTGTACTCGATATCATCTACTGTATCTTGCCTATGCTGCTCTGTACCATCACTCATTCATATATCCTTATGTACATATTCTTTATCCCCTTACACTGTGTATAAGACAGTAGTTTTTTTTTTGGAATTGTTAGTTAGATTACTTGCTCGTTATTACTGCATTGTCGGAACTAGAAGCACAAGCATTTCGCTACACTCGCATTAACATCTGCTAACCATGTGTATGTGACAAATAAAATTTGATTTGATTTGATTTGATTTGATTTGATTTTTGATTTGACTTCAGGAGACTCAAAGAGACTCTGGAGAACGAAGGCAGATAGATTTCCAGTGACAAGAGGGGAGAGAAATGTTCAAGGCTTTGGATCAGTCCAGATCAGGCCACCACCGAGAGACGGGCTGACTCAGTGAGTTGATCGAGAATCAATAGCAATGTTCTCAATTACAGCAACGCTTTAGGGCCCAAATTAGCTCTCTAACGGACCTGTGGCAGGAGGGATGGAGGGAGTGAGGGTGGGATAACAGGGTGAGAACACACATCAACACAAGGTGGTGTGTCTGTATGTTTGTGTGTGTTTGTGTGTATTTGCATGTGTGTGGGCGTTCACATCTGTGGGGGTGTGTAGGATTAATCTGTTGCAGCGGTGAAGCCGATCTAAGTCGATCAGAAGTAGGGCAGGGCAATGTGTTTTCTAGGGCCATGAATGGATGACTAGGAGGTATCGCCCAAATGGCATTCTATTCCCTAAGTAGTGCACTACATAAAGAATAGGGTACCATTTGGGATGCATGCTGTGTGAATCAGGCTGACTATGGTGTTTGAGGATGTACTGATTGAACTGATTTAAAAAGATTTGGGTAACGGTTCAGACACCTTGAACGGCCATAAGAGGGCTGATCGAAAGCTTAAACCTAGGTGCTAGCAACACCAGAGTCATGGGTTCGAATCCCGCTGGGGTCACAAATGTATGCATGCACTCACTGAGTCAGCTAAATTAAATCTAATATGTTCTATTATGTTTACGGTTATTGAGATGGAAGGTTAAATTCCTGAATGTTATGGAACTGAATCTAGGCACACGGGTGTGCAAATGTATATGAAATTCAAGCCTAACAACCAGAGGTTAAAAACACTTGACTGTTTTCATCAAACATGAAATCAAACCTGAAATCAAGGGATCCATTAGTGTCACATATCACCCTCCATGAAACGAACAAAATTGCTGGTGTTTCTCCCGCAATTTGAATCACATTGTTATTGCATCTCATGACCAATTATAATAAGTGTGTGATTACACGGATAATGCCCAAACTGTCCATCTGCGGCACAAAAGATAGTCCTCCCATTACAGCCAAATAGAAGTGGAAGCTCAGCCACACAATGGAACATCATACAATCATCCTGAGGGCTTTTCTTTCAATTTGAGGCAGTTTATTTGCCTAGTCATGCAGCCATCAATATGCGGTCATTTGAGCAGTTTGAATGATAAACTTTCTTTCTCTTTGGGGATTGGTACAGGGGTGTCTGTCACTGTGTACAACATCAAGACTTATGTATATATGTATTTTTGGAAAGGATATAGGAATAGGACTATGTAGTAATTAGATGCAAGTACTTAAAAATTACAATAGCAATGTAGCAATTTAAATAAAACTTGAGTCAATGTCCGCGGCTCCCACATAAATCTAATTAGCATAATTAAAACATCCGCATAAAAATCTGCCAGTTTAAGCTGGAGATATGTGTTTTTGCATTGTAGGCGTCTCAATCTGCCGATGTCGCACTTCCCTTTTTGGTTCTAGGTAGAACCTTTTCACCAAAATAGGGTTCTCCTATAGGGACAGGCAAATAACCCTTTTTGAAAGCCTATTTCTCACAGACTTTAACATATTTTAATCAAACAAGCTAGCTACTTTCAGTCCAGACACTCATCCATCCTGGCTCTGAAGTTGTTTCCACATTATACCGATGGGGTATGGGAACTATGGTGATTGCTGCTCTTTTGCAAGTACCAGTCCATGGGCAACCTGAATAAACTGAAATAGGTTTACACTTTATTTATTTTCATTCTCTACTGCCTCCAGGCTCAGCGCTATAGTGTTCTTGGTTGGAAATATACCACAGAAGGCATTGCAGCAATACATATGAGAGGATTGAGATGGGGTAGTAGTAGAGTGGCTCTCCCTGGTGGAAACTGTGTGGGGACCGCAGTAACAGAACAGTCAGAGCACTGTGAGTAGGTGTTCACCTGTCTGAAATATCCCATAGCACCTTGGAGAAGACGGGGATACAGGCCCAGAGGAAGACCAGGCCCTGTAGTCTAACTCTCCTTGTGATGGCTAGGGTAGGTAGACCTGATAACTGTCAGGATGTACTATTCACGTGTGTGCGTGCGTGCGTGCGTGCTTGCCTCCCTGCCTGAGTGTGTGGGTGGGTTGCCAGGCTGTAGATAAGGATGCATGTCGGTATAATAGATCATAAAATTTATCTCCCATAGTGTGCTGCATAAAACAGGTCGATACACTGCAAATACCCTCCGTTACATTTGATAATGAATAGCAGCAGTCAGTAATCCAATAGATAATGCAGGTCTTCATGCTGCAAAGTAACATTCATATTCTTTACATCCATGAAATGTATGTCATTCTCTCTAGAAAAAACGAATTGGTACTTCAGTTTGTAACTGACTTTTTCTGAGAATATATTTTTTTTCTGAGAATGTTTTCCTTTGTATGCAATATGGGGCAAATATGTGGTGCAATTACTGAGAAATTGACAAATGCTGCATATGAAATTGTTAAATAAATCCTTAGGGCATATCTCATTAGTAAAACATTTAAAACATGTATTTATTTCTCTCTCTCTCTCTCTTTCTCTCTCGCTCTCCCTCTCTCTCACTCCATCCCATAGCGCCAGTTTCAGTGGATACTGACATTATCAGACAGCCATCAGAGACCCATTGTCAGCTACTCAGCAGTCCACTTAAATCACTCCATGGTGAATGTTCTAACTGAGGCCTTGACTGGAGCACTTGCACTTGAGTGAATAGGGCCTGGTAAATAGCATGCCGTGGCGCAGCATGAGCCATGCTATCCTCTCCGCCACTGACTGAGGGTGCACATACTGTAACATACTTTATAACACAACAGGGCTTCGGAAACTTGAATGTATTGTTTTCTCACCTTGACATGGGGTCCTTGATAACAACTGCATCTGATATTTAAACGAACAATTTAAGGCACTAAACAACTTGTCTGATAGAAAACAGCCTATGTGGCGTCGGTATTAGTCTGAAACATTTATTCTGGTGTCGAAATTGACTACAAAGAATAACTGGATAAATTTGGTCATGAAGTCAGTCTCATCCAAAACTGAGTTTTGTTAGTTCATCATGACTTACTTGAGGGTTTGGTTTTGAATTTGACAATTCTCACGTGCCCACTAACATGGGATATATAGGTGTGGTAATTGCACTTCATCCAATCCTACGGAAGAACAGACAGTGAGACAGACCTGCCCTTTGTTTACATAAGACTTCAAGTTGCCATTTTTTTATTTGAGAAACCCTGCACCAAACACCTTAGCTAGATGTTAAATTACACGACTAAAACCTATTTTGAGGAAGTCATACTGACGTTGTTCCTATGGTGTCTCATGGGGGACAAACATCAGCAACTTCCACATTGAAACACACCCCAAAGACTGAAGTCTTGTTTCTTTAAATGAACAACAGAGAAACACATGCGGAATTGGTGTGTTCAGTCACTCTTTTAATGTTGAGGGTGTTAACTCTATATGCTGGAAATGAGTAGGCGTTTTATTACAGGTATTCTGATGCAGACCCATGTCTGTCCATGCCCGTCCTTCCTAATGTCAAGCTGGTTATTTTGTTCAAGAAAACTTTATATTGAACTCAAGTTGAACAATGTTTAAATGAAGGGCCATTACTGTCACTTATTCCTAAACCCTCCAAATACAGTAGAGTTGAGTGAGGTGGTGAGTTTGGAAAAGTGGATATATCCCCGTTCCTTTCCTCTGAATTACCTTTTAATGTGTGTGTCTTCGACTCTGGGCCCTGGGGCCAAACAGGTCAAGAAAATGAAAACCTGTATGGGCACTGGCAAACAAGGTTGTTGGATGGAGAGGGAAGAGGAGATTGTGTGTGTCCTTGCCTGTTTGCCTGTGTGTGTGTGTGTGTGTGTGTGTGTGTGCTTGTTTGTTTGTTTGTTTGTTTATGTGTGTGTCCATACATCCATGCATTGTGCATCTGTGACTTCTGTACATAAAATATTCCTATTTACTACTGCCTCTCGACTGGTTTTGCAGCATATGGGCATTTAATAAATCTCATTGTTTCAAAGCTACACACCCGTTATGAATTCCTGAGCGCGTTAGGAGTAGAAATAGGCACCTTCTTTCGGCATTGCATTAAGCTGAGCCCTTCAGTGGTGTGCTGGCACCTTTTGTGTCGATCAAAATAGACTCTTAGGTTGCTGGCTCTCGGCGAACAAGAGAGCTTAATGGACTATTTAAATGACTGGAGGTTTGGTCGGAAAACACAGACAGGATAAAAATGGCTGTCATGTGCTCAAGCAGAAGAAAAAAACGAATCAATATTCTCTCGAAATAGAGCATGAGGGTAAAATCCAATTACACATAATGCTTCTGAAAGTCAAAATAACACTTTGTCTTATTTCCTTGTGCTTCTCCTTTGCCACGTGTGACAGCAGGCATGACAAATGGTCCGGAAGGTTGATTTGATATAGAACAGGGGGAAAGGGAAAAGTAATGTGCATTCTAAGAGATTGTGTACTACTTTCTTTCCCCTAGTCATACATGAGATCTTCAAGAACAGGGGGTATTCAACTCTTACCCCACCTGGTCTGGAGCCTGCTGGTTTTCTGTTCGACCTGATAATGAATTGCACCTACGGTGAGAAATAGCAGTGGAACTGGCTTCAAGGTCCAGAGTTGAATCTGAGGGTTCCAGAAGATAGAAGTGAACTTTTGAGGAAACCTCAAATCTGCTCTTATCTTCAGGATAAACATCAAATCTCATCAACTCCGGTTTAACCGCGGGCTGATTTCACCAAGTTTAGGTGTACATTTAAAGGGTCAATCTGTAGTTCAAACGAAGCAGCCACCAAGCCACTGATTATGTAAGCACAATGATGTGGCTGGAGAAATGTTAACACTCTCCAATTAATAGACGGAGCTATGGATGCAAGGACTGACCATCCATGAGATAAAATGATAGTTTTAACTGAGTTTTGAGGCTATGCAGCGTTTCTTTACATATCAAATCACATGTTATTGGTCACATACACATGGTTAGCAGATGTTAATGCGAGTGTATCGAAATGCTTGTGCTTCTAATTCCAACAATGCAGTAACAAGTAACAAGTAATCTATCAAATTCACAACAACTACCATGTACACACAAATGTAAAGGGATGAATAATAATATTTACATATACATATATGGATGAGCGATGGCCGTGCGGCATAGGCAAGATGTAGTAGATGGTATAGAATACAGTATATACATATGAGATGAGTAATGTAGGATATGTAAACATTATTAACGTGCCGTTATTTAAAGTGACTAGTGAAACCTTTATTAAGTCCATTTATTAAAGTGGCCAGAGATTTGAGTCTGTATGTTGGCAGCAGCCTCTCTGTGTTAGTGATGGCTGTATAACAGTCTGATGGCCTTGAGATAGAAGCTGTTTTTCAGTCTCTCGGTCCCAAGCTTTGATGCACCTGTACTGACCTCGCCTTCTGGATGATAGCGGGGTGAACAGGCAGTGGCTCGGGTGGTTGTTGTCCTTGATGATCTTTTTGGCCTTCCTGTGACATTCGGTGTTGTAGGTGTCCTGGAGGGCAGGTGGTTTGCCCCCGGTGATACGTTGTGCAGACCTCACTACCCTCTGGAGAGCCTTGCGGTTGCAGGCTTTGATACAGCCCTACAGGATGCTCTTGATTGTGCATCTATATAATTACATAGTTTACAAACAATTGTGTAAAGAAAGATTATATTTTGGGTTCTGATACGACATAAGTTATATTTTTTAAGAATCAACAGGTATATCATTGTTCATCATTAACTCTGAAAATGGATGTAGCAATCACAGATTGCCGCTTTAGGTTTAGCTTCAGAAACAGGTGTTCACCATCACACTATCTTATTCACAATATTTTCCTGTCAAGCTTACAGTGCACTGATTAAATATCTATGGTCATATTATACATTCATATCCATAGTTAATTCAGATCTATCGAAATTCACCATGGGATGTTTTGGCATTTAATAAAACACAAAGAAATTACTTCGGCATTGGATGCCTGGACCGCAAGAATTTCATTAAATATTTATGGAAACAAATGCAGACATGCGAGTCCTTGGACCGGCAGGTAATCACCAGGGAGGAAGAAATATAAGGATTTTTACTAAGGCTCTTTCACTTTTCTTTACCAGAAGAAGAAAAGGGCCAGTATCTCTGCTTCAAAGGAGATCCCCAGCTTGAGTAGATCTTGGTGCCTTTCTCTGGCAGCTGTGAGGTTCGAACATACCTCACAAGCTACAGACGACACGGAGAGCAGCTATACACAGCTAGGGATTGTTTTCATACACCTGATTGTTCCTTAGCCATGTCTTTAGGTTATTTGTAAAAAAATAAAAAAAAAACGTGGTAGGTGGCGCAGTTACGTGTGTCTGAAGGCAGTGTGTTCCAGACATGGGAAGCTCTCACATAGACAGTCGTCACAGAGAAATACGTAGGTACTCTCACACGCACACGCAGACACACACACACACACACACACACACACACACACACACACACACACACACACACACACACACACACACACACACACACACACACACACACACACACACACACACACACACACACACACAGAAAGAGGAAGAACAGGCATGGCCAAAGCATGTTCCAGTGCATTCAGAAAGTGCTCACAGCCCTTGGCCTTTTCAACATTTAGTTCAACATTTAGTTGTGTTACAAAGAGGTATTCAAATGGCTTTAAGTGTCATTTCTTTGTGGGTGATATACACAAAATACTCCGTAATGTCAAAGTGGAAGAAAATGTTTAACATTTGTAAATTAGATTATAAAAAATAAAAAACAAACACACAGGACACCGAATAGGACAGGAGAGGTACTCCAGATATAACAAACTGACCCTAGCCCACCGACACATAAACTACTGCAGCATAAATACTGGAGGCTGAGACAGGAGGGGTCAGGAGACACTGTGGCCCCATCCGAGGACACCCCCGGACAGGGCCAAACAGGAAGGATATAACCCCACCAACTTTGACAAAGCACAGCCCCCACACCACTAGAGGGATATCTTCAACCACCAACTTACCATCCTGAGACAAGGCTGAGTATAGCCCACAAAGATCTCCACCATGGCACAACCCAAGGGGGGGCGCCAACCCAGACAGGATGACCACATCAGTGAATCAACCCACTCAGGTGACGCACCCCTTCCAGGGACGGCATGAGAGAGCCCCAGTAAGCCAGTGACTCAGCCCCTGTAATAGGGTTAGAGGCAGAGAATCCCAGTGGAAAGAGGGGAACCGGCCAGGCAGAGACAGCAAGGGCGGTTCGTTGCTCCAGAGCCTTTCCGTTCACCTTCCCACTCCTGAGCCAGACTACACTCAATCATACGGCCCACTGAAGAGATGAGTCTTCAGTAAAGACATCACAACTATGAAATAAAACATATGGAATCATGTAGTAACCAAAAATGTATTAGACAAATCCAAATATATTTTATATTTGAGATTTTTCAAATAGGCACCCCTTGCCTGGATGACAGCTTTGAACACTCTTGGCATTCTCTCAACCAGCTTCACCTGTAATGCTTTTCCAACAGTATTGAAGAAGTTCCCATATATGCTGAGCATTTGTTGGCTGCTTTTCCTTCACGCCATTTGACTCATCTCAAACCATTTCAATTTGGTTGAGGTCTGGGGATTGTTGAGGCCAGGTCATCTGATGCAGCACACAATCACTCTCCTACTTGGTAAAATAGCCCTTACACAGCCTGGAGGTGTTTTGGGTCATTGTCCTGTTGAAAAACAAATGATAGACACACTAAGCCCAAACCAGATGGGATGGCGTATCGTGGCAGAATTCTGTTGTAGCTATGCTGGTTAAGTGTGCCTTGAATTCTAAATAAATCACAGACAGCGTCACCAGCAAAGCACTCCCACATCCTAACACCTACTCCTCCATGCATCACGGTGGAAAATATGGAGTTGTGGAGATCATCCATTCACCCACACCACGTCTCAACTGGAACAGGGGTTGGAACCAAAAATCTTTAATTTGACTCCAGACCAAAGGACACATTTCCCCCGGTATAATGTCCATTGCTCATGTTTAGGCACAAGCAAGTCTCTTCTTACTGGTGTCCTTTAGTAGTGGTTTCTTTGCAGCAATTTGACCATGAAGGCCTGATTCACACAGTCTCTTCTGAACAGTTAATGTAGAGATGTGTCTATTACTTGAACTCTGCGAAGCATTTATTTTGGCTGCAGTTTCTGAGGCTGGTAACTCTAATGAACTTATCCTCTGCAGCAGAGGTAACTATAGGTTTTCCATTCCTGTGGCGGTCCTCATGAGAGCCAGTTTCATCATGGTTTTTGCTATTGCACTTGAAGAAACTTTCAAAGTTCTTGAAATTTTCCATTTTGACTGACCTTCATGTCTTAAAGTAATGATGGATTGTATTTTCTCTTTTGCTTATTTGAGCTGTTCTTGACATATTATGGATGTTTTTTTTTAACAAATAGTGCTATCTTCTGTATAGCCCCCCTTCCATGTCACAACACAACTGATTGGCTCAAACACATTAAGAAGGAAAGAAATTCCACAAATGTACTTTTAAGAAGGCACACCTGTTCATTTAAATGCATTCCAAGTGACTACCTCATGAAGCTGGTTGATAGAATGCCAAGAGTGTGCAAAGCTGTCATCAAGGCAAAGGGTGCCTATTTGAAGAATCTCAAATATAAAACATATTTTGATTTGATTAGCACTTTTTAGGTTAGAACATAATCCCATATGTGTTATTTCATCCGTTTTGATGTCTTCACTATTATTCTACAATGTAAAAATTGGCAAAAATATAGAAAAACACTGAATGAGTAGGTGTTCTAAAACATTTGACCGGTAGTGTAAGTCAAAACTGTAACTAGGCCACTCAGGAGCATTCAAGGTAATCTTGCTAAGCAACTCTGTTTTTGGTTAATGTCCAGCTAAAATGTGAAATTGTCTCCCAGTGTCTGAACAGGACTTTGCCTATTCTTAGCTCTATTCCGTAATTTTTTATCCTGAAAAACTCCCTAGACTTTGCCAATGACAAGCATACCCATAATATGATGAACACATGAGTGGTACTCTGTGATGTGTTGTGTTGGATTTGCCCCAAACATAACACTTTGCATTCAAGACACAAAGTGAATTTCTTTGCCAAATATTTTGCAGGTTTACTTTAGTGCCTTATTGCAAACAGGATCCATGTTTTAGAATATTGTTATTCTGTACAGGCTTCCTTCTTTTTGCTCTGTCAATTTGGTTAGTACTATGGAGAAACTACAATGTTGTTGATCCATCTTCAGTTTTCTCCTATCACAGCCATTGGCCTCATGGTGAAATCCCTGAGCAGTTTCCTGCCTCTCCGGCAACTGAGTTAGGAAGGACGCCTGGATCTTTGTAGTGACTGAGTGTATTGCTACACCATCCAGTGTAATTAATAATTTCACCATGCTCGAAGGGATATTCAAGGTCTGGTTTTTAATTTTTACCCATCTGCCAATAGGCACCCTTCTTCGCAAAGCTTTAGAAAACCTCCCTGGTCTTTGTGGTTGAATCTGTGTTTGAAATTCACTGCTTGACTGAGGGAACATACAGATAATTGTATGTGTGGGGTACTTCAAAAATCATGTTAAACACTTATTTCATTCATGAAACTTATTGTATGACTTGTTTAAGCAACTTGTTAAGCAAATGTTTACGAATGAACATATTTAAACTTGCCATAACAAAGGTGTTGAATAGTTACTAAGACATTTCAGATTTGAATTTGTAAAAATAATTCCACTTTGACATTGGGGTGTTGTGTCAGTGACAAAAAAAATCTAAACGTAATCAATTTTAAATTCAGTCTATAATTGTCACGCCCTGATCTTTCACCTGTCCTCCTCCAGGTGTCATATATTTATCCCTGTGTTTCCTGTCTCTCTGTGCCGGTACGTCTTGTATTTTTCTAAGTTAGCTAGTGTGTTTTTCCCGTTCTCCTGCTTTTTGCATTCTCCTTTTTCTAGTCCTTCCGGTTTTGACTCTCGCCTGTTTCAGGACTTTGTACCCACCTGCCTGACCATTCTGCTTGCCTTTACCACGAGCCTGTCTGTCACTCTGTACCTCCTGGACTCCGATCTGGTTTTGACCTTTTTGCCTCTCCACGATCATTCTCTTGCCTACCCCTTTAGATTAATAAGCATTGTAATACTCCAACCATCTGCCTCCTGTGTCTGCATTTGGGTCTCGCCTTGTGCGTTGATAATAACAGGGCACTGTAACCATTCCATGACCTGCTACTGCATAAAGAATATATAGTACCACAATTAAGAACTTTCATTCTTTACATCAACCATTTTCTATTCCCCTGCCTGCTTAATTAAGGGCCTTCTCTCCACTGTGATTTGCTTTTCACCAATAGATCAGAATGTGTCCAAGGACTGGCGCGCAGGACTTTCATGAGCCATAATTTGTGCAGCAAGTGTGAGATCAAGTGATATGTGAGTTGATAATTACTATTTGCTGTATTATCGATGAGATTGCAGAATACTTATTCTCAAGATTTCACAACCACATCCTCAGAGATTTAAAAGCCTCCTATTCAGTCTGCATTTTCTATATGTTATTATATCCAATGAACTCTGTTTCTGTGTACAATTTTGTTTCTCCATTAATGGAAAGTGTGCATTAGTGTGCTGTTTTCCGAAATGTACATGTTGTTGGGTAGTGTTAACTAAACACAGGCATTACGCAACAGGATCGTTGCCTTGTAGCTAGTTGAGTACTGCACTATTGTCCAGAGTGCTTCTAGGCTTATCATATTTGTCTGTGTAATAGAGGTGGTACGGTGAACCTCTCTCAGTTTATGAGAAGGCTAACTTTGACTGAGACTTGAAGACTTGCATTTTAGGCTTTAGCTTAGCTGGCTAACACATCTTGTCAAGTGCAGGAGACCTGGGATCAAACACCAGTTGGTCACTTTGCTAATTCTGATCAGTCAGGAAAAATAAATGCTCTTGTTAGCTATTGTAACCCTTTGATGTAATTCAATCACTTAGGTATATAAACAAAACCCATTAATGCAGCACGTTGACCAAGGGCTAAGAGGTGGTTAATTAAGCAAGTGATTAGGCCAAGCAGATGACCTGAACTTTCTTAAGTTGCTACACGATACAACAACATTGACTGGACAATGTTACTGAGTGACTACAGCTTCTCCATGTTGGCAAACAACTCCCAATGTGAAAAGCAATTTGACATTATCGTTAAATGATCCTCGTGCAATGTCAAACCTCTGGAAGTCTATGTCAGTCATTGTGAATGAGAGGACATGTATACGTTTGGCCTTACAAATCATATTGCCTTGGCAACCTCAGTGAAACGATCGTGTGAGTCTCATCTCTCCATATAGTGGTCATAATAGTTTGTAGACCAAACCGCTGCATACCTTTTGTCATGGATGTCTCATGGTATGACAAACACTGCTCTAGCTCTGCCACCTTTCACCACAGATACGGAAGTGCGACTTCTGCGGATGTGGTGGATTGAGATGCATCCAATGCAATAAAACAACAACCGATATCTCTATTTGAAAGTTTGGACAAACTATTTATGACCGGCTGTTACAGTTTTTCTCAGTCGCTTTGGTGCATTTTTTCACATCATCCCTAACATGTGCAAAATAATAAGTGCATTTCTCAGAACAATTTGTACAAACTGAAAATCCTTAGTACATCTCTTAAAAGTAAATATTCATGCCAATGATCATGTCAGTGTCATCAGAATGATAAGTCATTGAGTCATCGTTCACGAACAAGGTCGTCAAAATGTTTAGGCATGTTGTCAATGTAACTGTGTACTTTGACAGTATTACCTGATGTAAACTTAGGCTACAGTTTGGATGACAGTTACTGTATTGAAAATGCACAAGGCTGCACTTCTATGGCTTATATCAATTTCAACAGTACTATTTACATATTACTGTATGTGGGTTATTGATTGAAAGAGATTGGACAACCCAAGGGGCACAAAGGAGAAAAAAAAAAACTAAATTAGAAAGAAACACAGGAAACCACCCCTAAGGCACAACTTTGCCCGCAGCACTGTTGGACGCCTGGTCATTCTTTAAAAGTAACTTCCTCACCATTTTAGATAAGCATGCTCCGTTCAAAAAATGCAGAACTAAGAACAGATATAGCCCTTGGTTCACTCCAGACCTGACTGCCCTCGACCAGCACAAAAACATCCTGAGGCGGACTGCAATAGCATCGAATAGTCCCCGCGATATGCAACTGTTCAGGGAAGTCAGGAACCAATACACGCAGTCAGTCAGGAAAGCTAAGGCCAGCTTCTTCAGGCAGAAGTTTGCATCCTGTAGCTCCAACTCCAAAAAGTTCTGGGACACTGTGAAGTCCATGGAGAACAAGAGCACCTCCTCCCAGCTGCCCACTGCACTGAGGCTAGGTAACACGGTCACCACCGATAAACCCATGATTATCGAAAATTTCAACAAGCATTTCTCAACGGCTGGCCATGCCTTCCGCCTGGCTACTCCAACCTCGGCCAACAGCTTCCCCCCCCCCCCGCAGCTACTCGCCCAAGCCTCTCCAGGTTCTCCTTTACCCAAATCCAGATAGCAGATGTTCTGAAAGAGCTGCAAAACCTGGACCCGTACAAATCAGCTGGGCTTGACAATCTGGACCCTCTATTTCTGAAACTATCCGCCGCCATTGTCGCAACCCCTATTACCAGCCTGTTCAACCTCTCTTTCATATCGTCTGAGATCCCCAAGGATTGGAAAGCTGCCGCAGTCATCCCCCTCTTCAAAGGGGGAGACACCCTGGACCCAAACTGTTACAGACCTATATCCATCCTGCCCTGCCTATCTAAGGTCTTCGAAAGCCAAGTCAATAAACAGGTCACTGACCATCTCGAATCCCACCGTACCTTCTCCGCTGTGCAATCTGGTTTCTGGGTGATATACACAAAATACTCCGTAATGTCAAAGTGGAAGAAAATGTTTAACATTTGTAAATTAGATTATAAAAAATAAAACATTACATCTTGATTAGAGAAGTGTTCAACCCCCTGAGTCAATACATGTTAGAATCACATTGGCAGTGATTACAGCTGTGAATCTTTCTGGGTAAGTCTCTAAGAGCTTTGCACACCTGGATTGTACATTATTTGTAAATTATTATTTGAAAAATTATTCAAGCTTCAAGTTGGTTGTTGATTATTGCTAGAAAGCCATTTTCAAGTATTGCCATAGATTTTCAAGCAGATTTACACTACTGGTCAAAAGATTTAGAACACCTACTCTTTCAAAGGTTTTTCTTTATTTTTTAAAACTATTTTCTACATTGTAGAATAATAGAAAAGATCAAATAAAATCAAATAAAATCAAAATCAAATCAAATCAAATCAAATGTATTTATATAGCCCTTCATACATCAGCTGATATCTCAAAGTGCTGTACAGAAACCCAGCCTTAAACCCCAAACAGCAAGCAATGAAGGTGTAGAAGCACGGTGGCTAGGAAAAACTCCCTAGAAAGGCCAAAACCTAGGAAGAAACCTAGAGAGGAACCAGGCTATGTGGGGTGGCCAGTCCTCTTCTGGCTGTGCCGGGTGGAGATTATAACAGAACATGGCCAAGATGTTCAAATGTTCATAAATGACCAGCATGGTCGTATAATAATAAGGCAGAACAGTTGAAACTGGAGCAGCAGCACAGTCAGGTGGACTGGGGACAGCAAGGAGTCATCATGTCAGGTAGTCCTGGGGCATGGTCCTAGGGCTCAGGTCAGTTGAAACTGGAGCAGCAGCACGGTCAGGTGGACTGGGGACAGCAAGGAGTCATCATGTCAGGTAGTCCTGGGGCATGGTCCTAGGGCTCAGGTCAGTTGAAACTGGAGCAGCAGCACGGTCAGGTGGACTGGGGACAGCAAGGAGTCATCATGTCAGTTAGTCCTGGGGCATGGTCCTAGGGCTCAGGTCCTCCGAGAGAGAGAGAGAGAAAGAGAGAATTAGAGAGAGCATATGTGGGGTGGCCAGTCCTCTTCTGGCTATGCCGGGTGGAGATTATAACAGAACATGGCCAAGATGTTCAAATGTTCATAAATGACCAGCATGGTCGAATAATAATAAGGCAGAACAGTTGAAACTGGAGCAGCAGCACGGCCAGGTGGACTGGGGACAGCAAGGAGTCATCATGTCAGGTAGTCCTGGGGCATGGTCCTAGGGCTCAGGTCCTCCGAGAGAGAGAGAGAGAGAGAGAGAGAGAGAGAGAGAAAGAGAGAATTAGAGAACGCACACTTAGATTCACACAGGACACCGAATAGGACAGGAGAGGTACTCCAGATATAACAAACTGACCCTAGCCCCCCGACACATTAACTACTGCAGCATAAATACTGGAGGCTGAGACAGGAGGGGTCAGGAGACACTGTGGCCCCATCCGAGGACACCCCGGACAGGGCCAAACAGGAAGGATATAACCCCACCCACTTTGCCAAAGCACAGCCCCCACACCACTAGAGGGATATCTTCAACCACCAACTTACCATCCTGAGACAAGGCTGAGTATAGCCCACAAAGATCTCCACCATGGCACAACCCAAGGGGGGGGGGACAACCCAGACAGGATGACCACATCAGTGAATCAACCCACTCAGGTGACGCACCCCTTCCAGGGACGGCATGAGAGAGCCCCAGTAAGCCAGTGACTCAGCCCCTGTAATAGGGTTAGAGGCAGAGAATCCCAGTGGAAAGAGGGGAACCGGCCAGGCAGAGACAGCAAGGGCGGTTCGTTGCTCCAGAGCCTTTCCGTTCACCTTCCCACTCCTGAGCCAGACTACACTCAATCATACGGCCCACTGAAGAGATGAGTCTTCAGTAAAGACATCACAACTATGAAATAAAACATATGGAATCATGTAGTAACCAAAAATGTATTAGACAAATCCAAATATATTTTATATTTGAGATTTTTCAAATAGGCACCCCTTGCCTGGATGACAGCTTTGAACACTCTTGGCATTCTCTCAACCAGCTTCACCTGTAATTCTTTTCCAACAGTATTGAAGAAGTTCCCATATATGCTGAGCATTTGTTGGCTGCTTTTCCTTCACTCTGCCATTTGACTCATCTCAAACCATCTCAATTTGGTTGAGGTCTGGGGATTGTTGAGGCCAGGTCATCTGATGCAGCACACAATCACTCTCCTACTTGGTAAAATAGCCCTTACACAGCCTGGAGGTGTTTTGGGTCATTGTCCTGTTGAAAAACAAATGATAGACACACTAAGCCCAAACCAGATGGGATGGCGTATCGTGGCAGAATTCTGTTGTAGCTATGCTGGTTAAGTGTGCCTTGAATTCTAAATAAATCACAGACAGCGTCACCAGCAAAGCACTCCCACATCCTAACACCTACTCCTCCATGCATCACGGTGGAAAATATGGAGTTGTGGAGATCATCCATTCACCCACACCACGTCTCAACTGGAACAGGGGTTGGAACCAAAAATCTTTAATTTGACTCCAGACCAAAGGACATATTTCCCCTGGTATAATGTCCATTGCTCATGTTTAGGCACAAGCAAGTCTCTTCTTACTGGTGTCCTTTAGTAGTGGTTTCTTTGCAGCAATTTGACCATGAAGGCCTGATTCACACAGTCTCTTCTGAACAGTTAATGTAGAGATGTGTCTATTACTTGAACTCTGCGAAGCATTTATTTTGGCTGCAGTTTCTGAGGCTGGTAACTCTAATGAACTTATCCTCTGCAGCAGAGGTAACTATAGGTTTTCCATTCCTGTGGCGGTCCTCATGAGAGCCAGTTTCATCATGGTTTTTGCTATTGCACTTGAAGAAACTTTCAAAGTTCTTGAAATTTTCCATTTTGACTGACCTTCATGTCTTAAAGTAATGATGGATTGTATTTTCTCTTTTGCTTATTTGAGCTGTTCTTGACATATTATGGATGTTTTTTGTTAACAAATAGTGCTATCTTCTGTATAGCCCCCCTTCCATGTCACAACACAACTGATTGGCTCAAACACATTAAGAAGGAAAGAAATTCCACAAATGTACTTTTAAGAAGGCACACCTGTTCATTTAAATGCATTCCAAGTGACTACCTCATGAAGCTGGTTGATAGAATGCCAAGAGTGTGCAAAGCTGTCATCAAGGCAAAGGGTGCCTATTTGAAGAATCTCAAATATAAAACATATTTTGATTTGATTAGCACTTTTTAGTTAGAACATAATCCCATATGTGTTATTTCATCCGTTTTGATGTCTTCACTATTATTCTACAATGTAAAAATTGGCAAAAATATAGAAAAACACTGAATGAGTAGGTGTTCTAAAACATTTGACCGGTAGTGTAAGTCAAAACTGTAACTAGGCCACTCAGGAACATTCAAGGTAATCTTGCTAAGCAACTCTGTTTTTGGTTAATGTCCAGCTAAAATGTGAAATTGTCTCCCAGTGTCTGAACAGGACTTTGCCTATTCTTAGCTCTATTCCGTAATTTTTTATCCTGAAAAACTCCCTAGACCTTGCCAATGACAAGCATACCCATAATATGATGAACACATGAGTGGTACTCTGTGATGTGTTGTGTTGGATTTGCCCCAAACATAACACTTTGCATTCAAGACACAAAGTGAATTTCTTTGCCAAATATTGTGCAGGTTTACTTTAGTGCCTTATTACAAACAGGATCCATGTTTTAGAATATTGTTATTCTGTACAGGCTTCCTTCTTTTTGCTCTGTCAATTTGGTTAGTACTATGGAGAAACTACAATGTTGTTTATCCATCTTCAGTTTTCTCCTATCACAGCCATTGGCCTCATGGTGAAATCCCTGAGCAGTTTCCTGCCTCTCCGGCAACTGAGTTAGGAAGGACGCCTGGATCTTTGTAGTGACTGAGTGTATTGCTACACCATCCAGTGTAATTAATAATTTCACCATGCTCGAAGGGATATTCAAGGTCTGGTTTTTAATTTTTACCCATCTGCCAATAGGCACCCTTCTTCGCAAAGCTTTAGAAAACCTCCCTGGTCTTTGTGGTTGAATCTGTGTTTGAAATTCACTGCTTGACTGAGGGAACATACAGATAATTGTATGTGTGGGGTACTTCAAAAATCATGTTAAACACTATTATTTCATTCATGAAACTTATTGTATGACTTGTTTAAGCAACTTGTTAAGCAAATGTTTACGAATGAACATATTTAAACTTGCCATAACAAAGGTGTTGAATAGTTACTAAGACATTTCAGATTTGAATTTGTAAAAATAATTCCACTTTGACATTGGGGTGTTGTGTCAGTGACAAAAAAATCTAAACGTAATCAATTTTAAATTCAGTCTATAATTGTCACGCCCTGATCTTTCACCTGTCCTCCTCCAGGTGTCGTATATTTATCCCTGTGTTTCCTGTCTCTCTGTGCCGGTACGTCTTGTATTTTTCTAAGTCAGCTAGTGTGTTTTTTCCGTTCTCCTGCTTTTTGCATTCTCCTTTTTCTACTCCTTCCGGTTTTGACTCTCGCCTGTTTCAGGACTTTGTACCCACCTGCCTGACCATTCTGCTTGCCTTTACCACGAGCCTGTCTGTCACTCTGTACCTCCTGGACTCCGATCTGGTTTTGACCTTTTTGCCTCTCCACGATCATTCTCTTGCCTACCCCTTTAGATTAATAAGCATTGTAATACTCCAACCATCTGCCTCCTGTGTCTGCATTTGGGTCTCGCCTTGTGCGTTGATAATAACAGGGCACTGTAACCATTCCATGACCTGCTACTGCATAAAGAATATATAGTACCACAATTAAGAACTTTCATTCTTTACATCAACCATTTTCTATTCCCCTGCCTGCTTAATTAAGGGCCTTCTCTCCACTGTGATTTGCTTTTCACCAATAGATCAGAATGTGTCCAAGGACTGGCGCGCAGGACTTTCATGAGCCATAATTTGTGCAGCAAGTGTGAGATCAAGTGATATGTGAGTTGATAATTACTATTTGCTGTATTATCGATGAGATAGCAGAATACTTATTCTCAAGATTTCACAACCACATCCTCAGAGATTTAAAAGCCTCCTATTCCGTCTGCATTTTCTATACGTTATTATATGCAATGAACTATGTTTCTGTGTACAATTTTGTTTCTCCATTAATGGAAAGTGTGCATTAGTGTGCTGTTTTCCGAAATGTACATGTTGTTGGGTAGTGTTAACTAAACACAGGCATTACGCAACAGGATCGTTGCCTTGTAGCTAGTTGAGTACTGCACTATTGTCCAGAGTGCTTCTAGGCTTATCATATTTGTCTGTGTAATAGAGGTGGTACGGTGAACCTCTCTCAGTTTATGAGAAGGCTAACTTTGACTGAGACTTGAAGACTTGCATTTTAGGCTTTAGCTTAGCTGGCTAACACATCTTGTCAAGTGCAGGAGACCTGGGATCAAACACCAGTTGGTCACTTTGCTAATTCTGATCAGTCAGGAAAAAATAAATGCTCTTGTTAGCTATTGTAACCCTTTGATGTAATTCAATCACTTAGGTATATAAACAAAACCCATTAATGCAGCACGTTGACCAAGGGCTAAGAGGTGGTTAATTAAGCAAGTGATTAGGCCAAGCAGATGACCTGAACTTTCTTAAGTTGCTACACGATACAACAACATTGACTGGACAATGTTACTGAGTGACTACAGCTTCTCCATGTTGGCAAACAACTCCCAATGTGAAAAGCAATTTGACATTATCGTTAAATGATCCTCGTGCAATGTCAAACCTCTGGAAGTCTATGTCAATCATTGTGAATGAGAGGACATGTATACGTTTGGCCTTACAAATCATATTGCCTTGGCAACCTCAGTGAAACGATCGTGTGAGTCTCATCTCTCCATATAGTGGTCATAATAGTTTGTAGACCAAACCGCTGCATACCTTTTGTCATGAATGTCTCATGGTATGACAAACACTGCTCTAGCTCTGCCACCTTTCACCACAGATACGGAAGTGCGACTTCTGCGGATGTGGTGGATTGAGATGCATCCAATGCAATAAAACAACAACCGATATCTCTATTTGAAAGTTTCGACAAACTATTTATGACCGGCTGTTACAGTTTTTCTCAGTCGCTTTGGTGCATTTTTTCACATCATCCCTAACATGTGCAAAATAATAAGTGCATTTCTCAGAACAATTTGTACAAACTGAAAATCCTTAGTACATCTCTTAAAAGTAAATATTCATGCCAATGATCATGTCAGTGTCATCAGAATGATAAGTCATTGAGTCATCGTTCACGAACAAGGTCGTCAAAATGTTTAGGCATGTTGTCAATGTAACTGTGTACTTTGACAGTATTACCTGATGTAAACTTAGGCTACAGTTTGGATGACAGTTACTGTATTGAAAATGCACAAGGCTGCACTTCTATGGCTTATATCAATTTCAACAGTACTATTTACATATTACTGTATGTGGGTTATTGATTGAAAGAGATTGGACAACCCAAGGGGCACAAAGGAGAAAAAAAAACTAAATTAGAAAGAAACACAGGAAACCACCCCTAAGGCACAACTTTGCCCGCAGCACTGTTGGACGCCTGGTCATTCTTTAAAAGTAACTTCCTCACCATTTTAGATAAGCATGCTCCGTTCAAAAAATGCAGAACTAAGAACAGATATAGCCCTTGGTTCACTCCAGACCTGACTGCCCTCGACCAGCACAAAAACATCCTGTGTCGGACTGCAATAGCATCGAATAGTCCCCGCGATATGCAACTGTTCAGGGAAGTCAGGAACCAATACACGCAGTCAGTCAGGAAAGCTAAGGCCAGCTTCTTCAGGCAGAAGTTTGCATCCTGTAGCTCCAACTCCAAAAAGTTCTGGGACACTGTGAAGTCCATGGAGAACAAGAGCACCTCCTCCCAGCTGCCCACTGCACTGAGGCTAGGTAACACGGTCACCACCGATAAACCCATGATTATCGAAAACTTCAACAAGCATTTCTCAACGGCTGGCCATGCCTTCCGCCTGGCTACTCCAACCTCGGCCAACAGCTCCCCCCCCAGCTACTCGCCCAAGCCTCTCCAGGTTCTCCTTTACCCAAATCCAGATAGCAGATGTTCTGAAAGAGCTGCAAAACCTGGACCCGTACAAATCAGCTGGGCTTGACAATCTGGACCCTCTATTTCTGAAACTATCCGCCGCCATTGTCGCAACCCCTATTACCAGCCTGTTCAACCTCTCTTTCATATCGTCTGAGATCCCCAAGGATTGAAAGCTGCCACAGTCATCCCCCTCTTCAAAGGGGGAGACACCCTGGACCCAAACTGTTACAGACCTATATCCATCCTGCCCTGCCTATCTAAGGTCTGTGCAATCTGGTTTCCGAGCCGGTCACGGGTGCACCTCAGCCACGCTCAAGGTACTAAACGATATCATAACCGCCATCGATAAAAGACAGTACTGTGCAGCCGTCTTCATCAACCTTGCCAAGGCGTTCGACTCTGTCAATCACCATATTCTTATCGGCAGACTCAGTAGCCTCGGTTTTTCGGATGACTGCCTTGCCTGGTTCACCAATTACTTTGCAGACAGAGTTCAGTGTGTCAAATCGGAGGGCATGCTGTCCGGTCCTCTGGCAGTCTCTATGGGGGTGCCACAGGGTTCAATTCTCGGGCCGACTCTTTTCTCTGTCTATATCAATGATGTTGCTCTTGCTGCGGGCGATTCCCTGATCCACCTCTACGCAGATGACACCATTCTATATACTTCCGGCCCGTCCTTGGACACTGTGCTAACTAACCTCCAAACGAGCTTCAATGCCATACAACACTCCTTCCGTGGCCTCCAACTGCTCTTAAACGCTAGTAAAACCAAATGCATGCTTTTCAACCGTTCGCTGCCTGCACCCGCATGCCTGACCAGCATCACCACCCTGGATGGTTCCGACCTTGAATATGTGGACATCTATAAGTACCTAGGTGTCTGGCTAGACTGTAAACTCTCCTTCCAGACTCATATCAAACATCTCCAATCGAAAATCAAATCAAGAGTCGGCATTCTATTCCGCAACAAAGCCTCCTCACTCACACCGCCAAACTTACCCTAGTAAAACTGACTATCCTACCGATCCTCGACTTCGGCGATGTCATCTACAAAATTGCTTCCAACACTCTACTCAGCAAACTGGATGCAGTTTATCACAGTGCCATCCGTTTTGTCACTAAAGCACCTTATACCACCCACCACTGCGACCTGTATGCTCTAGTCGGCTGGCCCTCGCTACATATTCGTCGCCAGACCCACTGGCTCCAGGTCATCTACAAGTCCATGCTAGGTAAAGCTCCGCCTTATCTCAGTTCACTGGTCACGATGGCAACACCCACCCGTAACACGCGCTCCAGCAGGTGTATCTCACTGATCATCCCTAAAGCCAACACCTCATTTGGCCGCCTTTCGTTCCAGTTCTCTGCTGCCTGTGACTGGAACGAATTGCAAAAATCGCTGAAGTTGGAGACTTTTATCTCCCTCACCAACTTCAAACATCTGCTATCTGAGCAGCTAACCGATCGCTGCCGCTGTTCATAGTCTATCGGTAAATAGCCAACCCATTTTTACCTACCTCATCCCCATACTGTTTTTATTTATTTTATTTTATGCTCTTTTGCACACCAATATCTCTACCTGTACATGACCATCTGATCATTTATCACTCCAGTGTTAATCTGCAAAATTGTAATTATTCGCCTACCTCCTCATGCCTTTTGCACACAATGTATATAGACTCTCCTTTTTTCTACTGTGTTATTGACTTGTTAATTGTTTACTCCATGTGTAACTCTGTGTTGTCTGTTCACACTGCTATGCTTTATCTTGGCCAGGTCGCAGTTGCAAATGAGAACTTGTTCTCAACTAGCCTACCTGGTTAAATAAAGGTGAAATAAAAATAAATAAAAAAGTGCTGTCTCTACACATCCAGACGTTCCTGTCTGTCGGCCCACATATTCTCATCCACATCACACCGGATATTTTCCCTTCCAATGCAACGTGGAAAGAATCTTTTGGAATGCCTTATCCATCCTCTGCAGGCGTCTACTGTGATGTCCTCACATGCTGCATCCATTGCAGCCAGCAGGGTCATCTGTGTGTGTGGCTGACGATCGTACACCTTCCACCTCCATGCTGAAAAGAACTCCTCAATTGGGTTAAGGAATGGTGAATAAGGTGGGAGGAATTCTATGAGCATCATCGGGTGGGTCACAAACCATTGCCTTATGATGTTTGATCGATGGAAACTCACATTATCACAAATGACCACATACTTTGGCAAATCCTCTCTAAACAGACCCCTCTCATCATCAGGGATGAGAGCCCTGTAGAGAGTCTCTAAAAAGTTGAGTAGATGATGGGTGTTGTATGGCCCTATAAGGGGGATATGGGTTAGGACACCATGCTCCGAAATAGCAGCACACATGGTGATATTTCCTCCCCGTTGGCCTGGCAAATCCACAGTAGCTCTGTGACCGATGATATTCCGACCCCGCCTTCTGTATTTGGTCAGGTTGAAGCCAGCCTCATCCACGTATACAAAGTTGTGAGAGGGTTCACTTGATTCCAACTCCATTATACGCTATATCCCAGAACACACAGTTGAATTTGTTTTGGTAAGGAAGAGTGACATAAAATGTGCATATATTGCATGTTCCTTCCACAGCAATGGAAATGTGTGCAGTTTATGCTTACTGTACTATGTATCACTATAAAATGTTGCTGTAAAGTAGTTACATAGATATATGTTTTACCTGTACATACTGGTACCGTAGCTCCTTAACTCTGTCCTCATTCCTTTTGAACGGTACACGGTACAGCTGTTTCATACTCATCTGGTTTCTATGCAGCATCCTGTCGATGGTTGAGATGCGAACCGTATGGATGTTTTCAAAGACATGGTTGTCTTCTATAATGGTCCTTTGTATTTCCCTGAGTCTCATGGCATTGTTTGCTCATACCATGGTGCAAATAGCCTCCTCCTGTTGAGGTGTGAAAAGGCGTCCTCTGCCACCGGTTTGAGGTAATCTTGCAGTCCTATGTGGGGGAAAATGCAGTGATGCATCGCACACTTTCACATAGACAAAAACTATGCGAACACACATTTTACTGTAAAACGTACAGGTGGGTGCATGTAAGGTGCAGTATGTATCTGTATAGAGTATATTTCTGTATGTTGTGAAATACAAGTGGACTACTGTAATATAAAGCATTGTAGGAAGTATACAGTATGCTGCTTATATACAGTAACAGTGCACTGTACATTGGTGGACATACCTGTTCTCTCTTCGAAACGTTTGAACTATTGAGGACACAGTTGATCTCCCAATATTCGGCTGCACCCTTCGACCCGCCTCAGCCATTGTAAGGCCATGATTGACAACATGGTCTACAATAGTGGCCCTTATGTCATCAGATATGCGCCTATGTCCTTTTCTGCCTCTTCCTCTGTTTTGCCTTCCACCACGCATCCTTGCTCCTCTTCTTCCTCCTCTTGGCTGTTGACCCTGTTCGTTTCCTGGTCCATCCATTATTGGAAAATTGCAACTCTGTGTTGTGGTCTGTCTATATATGCTTGCCAGTTGATTCTTCATGAGATGCACCTTTGAGCAATTTAGACAACTGGTTGATTGTTGGTTGAACTAACACTTTTACATTCCTTCATGAGTGAGGGTCAATTTCACCTGCACGATTCATCAATTCACGTTTTTGTAAAAAAGGTCTAATAGAAATGTATAAAACTATGCTTGACAGTTTATGACAAATAGTTCAACAATTTTGCATGTAATGGCTTATGCAATGAACTAATGCCTAGATGTTTTGAGGGGTAAGACTATTCAACAGAGAACCATCTACTATATTTTGATCAACATGACATGAGCAATTGATAATGTGGAAAAAAGCTGACACTTGTACATGATCAATTGCAATTTGTTCAAAGGAATAAGAAATTGCTTTGATGATGTGCACAAGTGACTAGATGATTTGGAATTTGTACAAGTAGTATCAAGAATTGCACTTTTGATCTAAGAAATGCACCAAAGCGACTGAGAAAAACTAGAAGTCATAAAACCGTCCCAGCTCCCCCACTCTGTCTGTCAGCCATGTTCCAAGCTGATCTGGCACCTTTGATCCTCACCAAGGAGAGAGAGTCATGACACAACCCACACATACTGTATTTCACAGGTGATAATGTCACCCTATGAATGTGTTATGTATGGGTTATGTATGGGTTATGTATGGGTTATGTATGGGTTATGTATGGGTTATGTATGGGTTATGTATGGGTTATGTATGGGTTATGAATATGTTCTTATGTAGTTACGCTACAAATATAGTCCATAATGACTTTGGATGAACTTACAGACATGCTCTGGTACTTTGGAGATTAGTAAGTATATTTTAAACCTCCTCCTTTGGGCTCTATGTGTCAACGTGTGGTTCATAACGATCTATGATCAGAATTACTGTCTTACCTCAATTATCCTCGAAATCCCTAGTTTGAAGCGACTGTTTTCTAGAAGTTGTGCCGTGCCATTTTCCTTACATTTACCCCCACGTGGGCCAGCTCACTAGCTATTTTAGTTTCAGCCAATAAGCTTCAGCCCCTTGCCATTTGAGTGATAGCTGGCAAGAGGCACACACAGTAGAGCGAGAGAGAGAGCACTGATGTGGTGCACATAGCTGCATATTTGTGAAGTAGTATGCATTTTTCGGGGGACCACTTTTGCAACGGTTCTATCCCAACCCTTAGTGATGGTAATGACTGAGGAAAACATGCAGATCTAGCAATATAGCTATTTGGGAGTCTAAAATGAAGAAAAAAAAACCTTCCCAGTGGGTTTCCTCTCATCTCAGACCTCTTGACTTCTTATCCCCATCTGAGAAACACACAGGCACACACACATGCACACACACATTCAAAGGCTCAGATATAAAACAGACACACACAAACATTCAAAGGCTCTGACATAAAACAGATATACACCAACAACGATACCAATACCAACACACACACACACACACACACACACACACACACACACACACACACACACACACACACACACACACACACACACACACACACACACACACACACACACACACACACACACACACACACACACACACACACCCACACAAACAGGTTTTTCATTCTTGTCTTCTTGATGTCTGATATCTTTAGCCATCCTGAAAAAAAGGGTTCAGGTTCCACTCAGGCTGTGATAGGCATCTCCAAACCCTGATTCTCTTTGTAATAGAGCGGTGTCTGTTTCTGTCATCCCTATCCAATACAGCATCCTCTTCAACAACATATAGCCCACAACAATCAATTTCTCATTCGTTACCCATAAAGACACAAAGTGATAACGTGCATTTCACTCAAACATGTTTTTGAATTACTGCGCAAACTTTTATAAAGCACAACTTATATGACCCTTCTATGGCTAGTCATACTGCTCTCTCACATCCGTTGCTCCACAGTCCCTTTTGCCCTTGACAAACCAAAATAAAGCAGTCGTATTATTACATTTTTGCCATAGCACATATCTATTTTTCACTCTTTTCTATTACCTTGACAGGCTCGTCACGCTAAAGTAAATTAGCCCAGTTTTACCCCTCGACCCCAGGACCGTTTCTCAAAGTCACCTTTTCTTCCAGCGTGGTGCTATTAAGCATTTACTTCCAGGTGACAGGTGACTTCTAGTCGCACCGCGGTCCCATAAGGACATAACAAATCCCTCCTGAGTTTTCATTCACGAGGAAAAAGTGAAAAGAGAGGTTGCCGGGATCACTTAGGAAACTTTTTTTTAAAGACAAGTTTGACAGATACACAAGCACAACAGGGCAGCACAGCTGGCCCTTGGATGCACACAGAGAGCTAACATTAATAGTATGCATGTCAATCTCTCCTGGCTCAAAGTGGAGGAGAAATCGACTTCATCACTACTTGTATTTATGAGAGGTATTGACATGTTGAATGCACCGAGTGGTCTGTCTAAACTACTGGCAACACAGCTCGGACACCCATGCATACCGCACAAGACGTGCCACAAGAGGTCTCTTCACAGTCCCCAAGTCCAGAACAGACTATGGGAGGCACACAGTACTACATAGAGCCATGACAACATGGAACTCTATTCTATATCAAGTAACTGATGCAAGCAGTAAAATTGGATTTAAAAAATAATTAAAAAAAACACCTTATGGAACAGCGGGCACTGTGAAGCAACACACACACAAGCAGCACAGACACATGCATACACACACACGATAATATACACACTAAACACACACATATACATGGATTTAGTACAGTAGATATGTGGTAGTGGTGGAGTAGGGGCCTGAGAGCACACAGTGTGTTTTGAAATCTGTGAATGTATTGTAATGATTTTAAAAGAAAGAGTAGCTGCTGCCTTGGCAGATACAAATACAAATATTAACAGTGATAACGAGGTAATACAGAGGCACACAAAGACACACGGAGGCACAAGCCAAAAGCACCAAGGCACAGAGTCAACAACCCTGTACTGTTCTGAAAAGAAAACATTGTCCAGCAAGTTCCTTTATTCCACCAAACAGTGTTAGAGCACAGAAATACACCATTTTTAGTTTAAATGGTTTTCTGGCATTTTGAAGATGTGACACGTGTGGACAGAATACAGCATGGCAATAAAACAGAAGAATGCTCACCATGGTGCAATGCAGGCCCAGTGTGTCTTGCAGGAAAAAGTGTCTAAAGCGCCACTTGAATGGAAACTTACTAGTCAGTGTTCCATAAATCAAGAATCAGGTGTGTGTGTGTGTGTGTGCATGTGTGTGCATGTGTGTGTGTGTATACTCACTATCTGCTGAGTCCATTAAAGCAAAAGACAGACAGGTAGGCAGAAATGATATTAATTTCTACACAGGTAGAGAGAGCAAGGAGAGATACCTCACCCTCTAGCGATATACTTCACATTACCTTACAGGAAATGACATTTTTCTTTACACACAAAACCCAAGTAAGATTAAACCAAAACATGAATTGTAATATTTAATCTTTGCTTTCATTTTTGTACAGTCTGCCTCACTGTCTGCCTTAGAGCCGAACACCATCAGTATACACACTGGGAGTAACTCTTTCAAAGTTAAAGCCACTCTCCCTTCTCTCCTCCCAAAGCCTCCGCAGATGGGCCTTTTGATGAATTATGAAGGGAGCTCCCGCCTGATTCATAGGCCAGTACACACGCCCGCACGCTCGGAAGCACACACACACACACACACACACACACACACACACACACACACACACACACACACACACACACACACACACACACACACACACACACACACACACACACACACACACACACACACACTTCTCTAAGCGCTGCCTCAGTATGTCTCACTGATGCCCTCTACATCACACAGATATACCTTAAACCTCTTAAACGCTAGCCTCCACCCCCATTTGAATCCACCAGCAGGAGAGAAATGTACCTGTATGTGATGTCACATTGTTAGTTGCCCCGTGTCGCAGATGCTGCTTGCAGTCCCTCCTGCCCCACACACACCCCTCACTTTTCCAGGTCAGACTCCCTGAAGCAGCCCCTTAGCAGACTAAAACTAATGGTGACAGGGCTTTCAGTTGCACTGCTCTGCGGCTGTGGAATGCACTTCCAGACACTATTAGGGCTGCAGTCTCTGTCCTCATATTAAGGTACAGCTCAAGACCGTGCTGTTCAGAAAAGCTTTCATGAACCTCTGCTAATACTGTTCTCATGTCACCCTAATACTGTTCTCATGTCGCCCTAATACTGTTCTCATGTCGCCCTAATACTGTTCTCATGTCGCCCTAATACTGTTCTCATGTCGCCCTAATACTGTTCTCATGTCGCCCTAATACTGTTGTCATGTCGCCCTAATACTGTTCTCATGTCATCCATCTGATTAGCCCTGTATATTGTGCCTATAGAAAGTCTACACCCCCTTGAACTTTTATAAAGTGGGATTGAAATAGATTTCATTGTAATTGTATGTCATTCATTGACACAAAACACTCCATAATGTCAAAGTGAAAAGACCTATTTACAAATGAATGATGTAAATGATACAAATGATGTTATAACTAAAATATAGTCGTTGCATAAGTATTCAACCCCTTTGTTTAGGCAAGTCTAAGTTAGTTCAGAAGTAAAATCTGGCTTAACAAATGACATAATAAGTTATATGGACTCACTCTTGTGTGAAATAATATGGATTAACATGATTTTGAATGACTACCCATCAGTGGTGTAAAATACTTAAGTAAAAAATACCTGAAGTAGTACTTCAGTCGTTTTTGGAGGTATCTGTACGTTACCATATTATTTCTATTTTTGACAACTTTTTCTTCACTACATTCCTAATGAAAATGGTTATTTTTACCCCATACATTTTCCCTGACACCCAAAAGTACTCGTTACATTTTGAATGCTTAGCAGCACAGGAAAATTGTTAAATTCACACACTTACCAAGAGAACATACCTGGTCATCTCTACTGCCTCTGATCTGGCGGACTCACTGAACACACATGCTTTGTTTGAAAATGATGTCTGAGTGCTGGAGTCTGCCATTGGCTATCTGTCTATTTAAAAAAAAATGGATTCAGTTTGGTTTGCTTTAATAGCAGGAATTTTAAATGATTTTTACTTTTACTTTTGATACTTAAGTATATTTTAGCAATTACAATTACTTTTTATACTCAAGTATATTTAAAACCAAATACTTTTAGACTTTAACTTAAGTAGAATTTTACTATTTGACATTTCATGAATATACTACTATTATTTCTGTTAAGGTGCTTAACTTTTACTAAATTGGTTACTTTTCCACAACTGCTAGCCTTTCCTCTGTCCCCCATACATACAAGCACAGATTCAACTACAAAGACAAGGGAGCTTTTCGAAAACCTCATAAAGAGGGGCAGTGAATAGTAGATGGGTAACAATAACAAATCCCACAAAATATCTTTAACCCCCTCAGGTCGATATCCATGCCACCGTGGAAATCTATTTAACATAATAAAACAATCACACAAATCCGCCAGTTTAGGCTAGAGATATCTGTTTGGATATATTGGATGCATCTCAATCCACCGCATCCACCTAGGTAACACTTCCGCATCTGCGGTGAAAGGTGACAGAGCTGGAGCGGTGTTTGTCAGACCATGTGACATCCCGAACATTGGTCTTCTCACAAAATTGTAGGCGTCTGAAACAGTTTGCAACTATTATGACCGCTCTATGGGAAGATTAGACTCTCACAAACACGATGGTGTTCTCCGTTCTCTTCTCTACGGCCCCCACTAGCGTCTTGGGACTCGTCTGAAGTCGTTGCAGCCGATCTGCCAACTTCTGTCTGTAGCGTCCGAACTGTTTGGGCTACACACTAATACGACCCCTCAGTGCAATGGTGCGATTCTCACGCATATGTACATGTTGGTTGTTTTGCTCACAAGCCTCATCTGAAGGTCCCCAGTACCAGTAGAAAACATTTCTGGAATTACAGCATACAGTACAGTATATGGAGACTGTTTAGAGACAAAAATAAAGGGTTGAATACATGTCAATTTTCTTTTACAAATGTTTCGTGATCTTTCTTATTTTTCTCAGGTAAAGGATAGACACTTTTTTTCCCCATGTAGTGAATCTTTGTTCCATGTAGTAAAGATTTTATTCAATGTGTTTGTATGGGCTAATGGATGTAAGACCAAAAACAATTGTTCATTCTTTTAAAAAAAATACAATTTTTTGATACTGAAAGAGGTCTTACAATTCAAAATCAAATAGCAAAATGATCCTTGGTATGACCTTCTCTCCCGGCTTAGACCGGGCTTAATAATTATGCTGTGGAGGATATATTAAACCACCCAGACACATCAAACAGGCAGCCATCCTTCTGAACTGGGCTGGAGGACAGGAAGGAAACTGATTAGGTATGTCACCATGAGGCCATTGGTGATTTTAAAACAGCTACAGAGATGGGACAAAACTGAGGATGGATCAACAACATTGTTAGTGACAATGATGATTAGGAACATTGTGAGGAGACTCCTAGTGATGGGTTGTTCATCAGCCATTCATTTGGCTCCCTGAATTGCATAGTTCTACACTGCTTTTTGAGGTTCAAACAATGATTATCTGCAAATAAGTTACCAAATCTTCATGGAATAAACAATAAACATTGGGGAGAGCACATCATTTTAAGCCAAACCAATTTTTTCAGGCCATGTAGTCATTTCGCCAGGTAATTTTTTTGTATGTGCATATCAAGATCTGACATGGTAGCTTACTTATGTGGGTTTACATTAGAGATATGCACGTTTTTCATGGTTATTGGTTGATTTTGAAGCATTTTGAATGAGGAGACGTTTTAATCAAAAATATTTGACTGTGATGCGGCTCATCGAAATGACCTGGAATGCCCATCACTAGAGACTGCCTAAGCCATTTAAACTTGAACAACCATTTCAGTAAATGGATGAAAAAAATCTGATTTGATTGGTTTAGAAATATTTATGGAATATATCTTTGTGTAGTATTAGATTAATCAATCATGCAAAAACACAGATATTATAAACGATTTTTAAAAAATCTACCTGCAGTAGAGCATGCTGGGAAATATGATGATGATGATAATAATGATGGCACAAATTTGCCTTTTTAGGGCACCACACCAGTAACAAAGCCATTAGTTCCTTTTAAGTGGCAAAAATGTATCATTCTACCTTATTGTGGACATTAAGAGTATTGAGGGTACACAAAATAAGTTTGTACCCTGGGAAACAGAAAGGTACCTTCATATTCTGCCTCTTTTTTTTGAGACTGAGAGTGTGATGACTATACCTTTATACTCAAAATATGAGGTACAGAAATGTACCATTACACTCTTTACCCACAAATGTACCCTAAAAGGTAGCGAACAGTACAATGTTAGATCATTATGTGTACCGTCAAAGGTACATTATGTATACTTTGATATATTCGTACCCCAGTACCCTTATTTCTAAGAGCTGTGACCTGCCACACGTGTCAAGAACCAAACTGGTAATTATACGTAATTACCACAGTTCTGTTTACATTAGAGATGAAGCAGAAACATGTGATATGAAGTGTTGTTTACACATCCATAAAGCGGCTTCCTGTATCCCTGTCCCTGTTTCATTAAATGTCAAACTATTTTGAGCCAGAGACGGTGTATAAATATTGACAAATCTGAGAGCGAGCGGGATGAGATGGGAATCGCTAATGTGTTTTATGCGTTGTCGTGTTTGCTCATCAACAATGTACACAGAAAGAGAGGAGCTGCAGAGGGAGATGGATAAAGATAGGGCGGTAGCACTGAGCTCTGGTATGGTCAAGAATATAGGCCAAGAGCTCATGGACCTTGTTTAGTCCTTGTAAGTAAAAATACATATTCAATCACTTGCGATCTGTTGTAAACAACATGGCCTTGAAATCCCGATCAAGTATTGTGATGAGGAGGCGTATTATGATGACTCATGTCTGGCTGCATTGAATTACAATTTTGTAAGCGACAATGTTGAGTCTTCCGGCAAACATTTTCAGTGACTCTACTGGGTTATGACAAAATAACTATTAAAAAAATGCATTGGAGATTATTAGTGAGCATGCTTTTGAGTTCAGGACTAGGCTTTTTAATCTGTGTATGTTATATCAATGGCTCTATGTGGGCCGGGTGACTTTTCATCTTAAAAATTCCCTAATGGGTAGCACTGGAGTGGAGATACAGGAGCTCAGAGTGGGGAAAGAGGAGATATAGTGGATGCAAGAGAGATGGGTCGATACTGGATATGCAGCAGGGCCTGTGTGTGTGTGTGTGGGGGGGGGACAGAGGGATGTCACGGTCTATGAAGTAGGATCAGACTTGGTTTGTTACTCAGGGATTTTAGTTGTTTGTAACCAACCATCTCGCCAGGGTTTCAGCTGACACATTGTGAAATAGAAATGCTGGCACACTGTTAGTCAGTTGGTCCACTGTATTCACTTCACATTATCATTCTGTTAAATTATTCCATGAATGTTGAATTTGCACGGCAGTGTCACAATCTGTGGATATTAAGCTCATGAGAAATATTTTGTATTGCTAGAATGGTCTCTACAATAACGTAACACCACTGCCTGGTATGGCAACTGCTCGGCCTCCGACCGCTTAGGCACTACAGAATGTGGTGCGTACGGCCCAGTACATCACTGGGGCAAAGCTTCTTGGCATTCAGGACCTCTATACCAGGCGGTGTCAGAGGAAGGCCACCCTAGTCATAGACTGTTCTCTCTGATACCGCACGTCAAGTGATACCAGGTGCCAAGTCTAGGTTCAAGAGGCTTCTAATCAGCTTCTACCCCCAAGCCATAAGACTCCTGAACATCTTTTCAAATGGTTACCCAGACTATTTGCATTGCGTCTATGCATAGTCACTTTAATAACTCTACCTACATGTACATATTACCTCAATTACCTTGACTAACCTGTGCCCCCAGTGTATAGTCTCGCTGTTGTGATTTTACAGCTGCTCTTTAATTACTTACTTACTTGTTACTTTTATTTCTTATTCCTATTTAGATTTTAATTTAATTTAGTTATTTAATTAGTAAAATGTTTTAATATTTATTTTATTACATTACTTTTCTGTTGTTTTTTATTTTTTATTATTATATTTATTTTTTATTTTCACCGCACTGTTTGTTAGGGGCTCGTAAGTAAGCATTTTACTGTAAGGTCTACACCTGCTGTATTCGGCGCATGTGACTAATACAATTTGATTTGATTTAAACAGCAAGAATGGTAAATATCACCAACCCTCCCTGCCCCCTCAGCCTACAAATAGCTGTGTCTGATACTGTTGTCCATGTCTGTTTTCGGTGACATTTATAAATGTTTCATCGGTGCAATATAAAACATTACAGATGCCACTCTCATGAATCATTTGTGTTATGGATCATCGCTTCCGAGTCAAACCCTAGCAACTCCATAGCTCTAACAAGAAGTAAGAAACTCAGTCCCAGGCTGCTTCCCAAATGGTACCCTATTCCCTATATGTTGCACTGCTTTTGACCAGAGCCAGGTCACATCCAGCCTTAGCACTTAGCATGTTGAAATGTTAGCCATTTATAAAAAATGAAAGATACAGAAATATCTAATTTACATAATAGTCACACCCCTGAGTCAATACTTTGTGGAAGCACCTTTGGCCGCGATTACAGCTGAGTCCCTAAGAGCTTTCCACACTTGCAACATTTGACCCTTATTCTTTTCAAAATTCTTCAATCTCTGTCAAATTGGTTGTTGATCATTGCTAGACAACCATTTTTTTAGGTTTTGCCATAGATGTTCAAGTAAATTTAATTCAAAACTATAACTCGGCCACTCAAGAACATTCATTGTCATCTTGGTATTATATTTATTTTATTAAAGATCCCCCATAAGCAACTCCAGTGCAAATTTGGCCTTGTGTTTTAGGTTATTGTCCTGCTGAAAGATGAATTTGTCTCCCAGTGTCTGTTGTAAAGCAGACTGAACAAGGTTTTCCTCTCGGATTTTGCCTATGCTTAACTCCATTTACATTTATTTTTTATGCTGAAAAACTCCACAGTCCTTAACGATTACAAGCATACCCATAACATAATGCAGCCACCACTATGCTTGAAAATATAAAGAATGGTACTCAGTAATGTGTTGTATTGGATTTTCCCCAAACATAACACTTTGTATTCAGGACAAAAGTTAATTGCTTTGCCACATTTTTTGCAGTATTACTTTAGTGCCTCGTTGCAAACAGGATGCATATTTTGGAATATTTTTTATTCTGTACAGACTTTTTAGTATTGTGGAGTAACTACAATGTTGTTGATCCATCATCAGTTTACTCCTATCACAGCCATTATACACTGTAACTGTTTGAAAGTCACCATTGACCTCATGGAGAAATCCCTGAGCAGTTTCCTTCCTCTCTGGCAACTGAGTTAGGAAGGACGTCTGTATCTTTGTAGTGACTGGCTGTATTGATACACCATCTAAAGTGTCATCCGCCATGCCCAAAGGGATATATTCAATTTCAATTTTTTATTTTTTACCAATCTACCAATAGGTGCCCTTTGCTAGGCATTGGAAAACCTCACTGTCCTTTGTGGTTGAATCTGTGTTTAAAATTCACTGCTCATGTCACGCCCTGGTCAAAGTATTTTGTGTTTATCTTTATGTATTTGGTCAGGCCAGGGTGTGGCATGGGGTTTTTGTAATTGTGGTGTGTTTGTCTTGGGGTTTTGGTGGTGGTATTGGGATTGTAGCTTAGTGGGTTGTCTAGCAAGGTCTATGGCTGTCTGGAGTGGTTCTCAATCAGAGGCAGGTGCTTATCGTTGTCTCTGATTGGGAACCATATTTAGGCAGCCATATTCTTTGAGTTTGTCGTGGGTGATTGTCCTTAGTGTCCTATGTGTACTCGTTGTTAGTTTGCACCAGATAGGCTGTTTCGGTTTCGTTTATTGTTTTTTGTAAGTTCGTGTTTCTTTGTTATATTAAACATGGATCGCAATCGACACGCTGCAGTTTGGTCCGACTCTCCTTCATCACCACTAGAAAACCGTTACAGAATCACCCACGCCCAACGGACCAAGCGGCGTGTCAACAGGCAGGAGCAGCCGAAAAGGAGTTGCACCACCTGGAGTTATGGACATGGGAGGAGGAATTGGACGGTAAAGGACCCTGGAATGAGCCTGGAGATTATTGTCGCCCCAAAGCCGAGCTGGAGGCAGCAAAAGCAGAGAGGCGGCATTATGAGGAGCTAGCACGGCAGAGCGGATGGAAGCCCGAGAGTCAGCCCCAAAATTTCTTTGGGGGGCTTACAGGGAGTATGGCTATGCCAGGTAGGAGACCTGCGCAAACTCCCTGTGCTTACCCGGGGGCTGGAGAGACCGGGCAGGCACCGTGTTATGCTGTGGAGCGCACGGTGTCTCCAGTGCGGGTGCACAGCCCGGTTCGGTATATTCCAGCTCCTCGTATCGGCCGGGCTAGAGTGGGCATCGAGCCAGGTAAGGTTGGGCAGGCTCGGTGCTCAAGAGCTCCAGTGCGCCTGCACGGTCCGGTCTATCCAGTACCACCTCCACACCCCAGCCCTCCGGTAGCAGCTCCCCGCACCAGGCTTCCTGTGCGTGTCCTCGATCCAGTACCACCAGTTCCAGCACCACGCACCAGGCCTTCAGTGTGCCTCGCCTGTTCAGCGCAGCCAGCGCTTTTCTCCTCTCCTGCGCTGCTGGAGTCTCCCGCCTGTTTAACGCAGCCAGAGCCTTCCTCCTCTACAGCGCTGCCGGAGCCTCCCGCCTGTTCAGCGCAGCCAGAGCCTTTCTCCTCTACAGCGCTGCCGGAGCCTCCCGCCTGTTTAGCGCAGCCAGAGCCTTTCTCCTCTCCTGCGCTGCCGGAGTCTCACGCCTATCTAGCGCTGTTAGAGCTTTCCTCATCTCCAGCGCTGCCGGAGTCTTCCGCCTGTTTAGCGCAGCCAGAGCCTTCCTCCGACACAGCGCTGCAGGAGTCTCCCGCCTGTTCAGCGCAGCCAGAGCTGCCAGTCTGCATGAAGCAGCCAGAGCTGTCAGTCTGCATGGAGCAGTCAGAGCTGTCAGTCTGCATGGAGCAGTCAGAGCTGTCAGTCTGCATGGAGCAGCCAGAGCTGTCAGTCTACATGAAGCAGCCCGAGCTGCCAGTCTGCATGAAGCAGCCAGTCTACATGGAGCAGCCAGAGCTGTCAGTCTACATGAAGCAGCCCGAGCTGCCAGTCTGCATGAAGCAGCCAGTCTACATGGAGCAGCCAGAGCTGTCAGTCCGCATGGAGCAGCCAGAGCTGTCAGTCCGCATGGAGCAGCCAGAGCTGTCAGTCTGCATGGAGCAGCCAGAGCTGTCAGTCCGCATGGAGCAGCCAGAGCTGTCAGTCTACATGAAGCAGCCCGAGCTGCCAGTCTGCATGAAGCAGCCAGTCTACATAGAGCAGCCAGAGCTGCCAGTCTGCATGAAGCAGCCAGAGCTGTCAGTCTGCATGGAGCAGTCAGAGCTGTCAGTCTGCATGGAGGAGCCAGAGCTGTCAGTCTACATGAAGCAGCCCGAGCTGCCAGTCTGCATGAAGCAGTCAGTCTACATGGAGCAGCCAGAGCTGTCAGTCCGCATGGAGCAGCCAGAGCTGTCAGTCTACATGAAGCAGCCCGAGCTGCCAGTCTGCATGAAGCAGCCAGTCTACATGGAGCAGCCAGAGCTGTCAGTCTGCATGAAGCAGCCAGAGCTGTCAGTCTGCATGGAGCAGCCAGTCTGCATGGAGCAGCCAGTCTGCACGGAGCTGTCAGTCTGCACGGAGCTGTCAGTCTGCACGGAGCTGTCAGTCTGTAAGGAGCTGCCAGTCTGCAAGGAGCTGCCAGTCTGCAAGGAGCTGCCAGTCAGCACGGAGCCGCCAGAGCGGTCAGTCTGTAAGAAGCCGCCAGAGCTGTCAGCCTATATGGAGCAGCTAGTGCCGCCAGTCTGCCCAGCGCCGCCAGTGCCCCCAGTCTGCCCAGCATCGCCAGTCTGCCCAGCGCCATCAGTCTGCCCAGCATCGCCAGTCTGCCCAGCATCGCCAGTCTGCCCAGCATCGCCAGTCTGCCCAGCATCGCCAGTCTGCCCAGCACCGCCAGTCTGCCCAGCGTCGTCAGTCTGCCCAGCGTCGTCAGTCTGCCCAGCGTCGTCAGTCTGCCCAGCACCGCCAGTCTGCCCAGCATCGCCAGTCTGCCAGACTCTTCCAGATCTGCCAGTCAGCCAGACTCTTCCAGATCTGCCAGTCAACCAGACTCTTCCAGATCTGCCAGTCAACCAGACTCTTCCAGATCTGCCAGTCAACCAGACTCTTCCAGATCTGCCAGTCAACCAGACTCTTCCAGATCTGCCAGTCAACCAGACTCTTCCAGATCTGCCAGTCAACCAGACTCTTCCAGATCTGCCAGTCAGCCAGGATCTGCCAGTCAGCCAGGATCTGCTGAAACCACCAGCCAGCCAGGAGCTGGTAGATCTATCTACCTGCCTGAGCTTCCTCTCACTCCTGAGCTTCCTCTCACTCCTGAGCTTCCTCTCACTCCTGAGCTTCCTCTCACTCCTGAGCTTTCTCTCACTCCTGAGCTTTCTCTCACTCCTGAGCTTTCTCTCACTCCTGAGCTTTCTCTCACTCCTGAGCTTTCTCTCACTCCCGAGCTTCCCCTCAGTCCCGAGCTGCCTCGGTCCCGAGCTGTCCTTCAGTCCCGATCTGTTCCTCAGTCCAGTGGGGTTCTGGGTGAGGACTACTAGGCCATGGTCGGCGGCGAGGGTGGACTATCCAGGGACGAAGGGAGAGGGGACTAAGACATTAAAGGAGTGGGGTCCACGTCCCCGCGCCGGAGCCGCCACCATGGACAGACGCCCACCCGGACCCTCCCTATTGTTTTGAGGTGCGTTCGGGAGTCCGCACCTTAGGGGGTTCTGTCACGCCCTGGTCAAAGTATTTTGTGTTTATCTTTATGTATTTGGTCAGGCCAGGGTGTGGCATGGGGTTTTTGTAATTGTGGTGTGTTTGTCTTGGGGTTTTGGTGGTGGTATTGGGATTGTAGCTTAGTGGGTTGTCTAGCAAGGTCTATGGCTGTCTGGAGTGGTTCTCAATCAGAGGCAGGTGCTTATCGTTGTCTCTGATTGGGAACCATATTTAGGCAGCCATATTCTTTGAGTTTGTCGTGGGTGATTGTCCTTAGTGTCCTATGTGTACTCGTTGTTAGTTTGCACCAGATAGGCTGTTTCGGTTTCGTTTATTGTTTTTTGTAAGTTCGTGTTTCTTTGTTATATTAAACATGGATCGCAATCGACACGCTGCAGTTTGGTCCGACTCTCCTTCATCACCACTAGAAAACCGTTACAGCTCAACCAAGGGACCTTACAGATAATTTTATGTGTGGGGTACAGAGATGAAGTAGTCGTAAAAAAATGATGTTAAACATTATTATTGCACACAGAGTGTGTCCATGCAACATATTATGAGACTTGTTTAGCAAATGTTTACTCATGAACTTTTTTAGGCTTGCCATAAAAAAGTGGTTGAATACCTATTTCATTAAACACATTTCAACTTTTAATTTTTAATCAAAAAATTAATTTAAAAAACACAATTCCACTTTGACATTATAGGATATTGTGTGTAGGCCACTGATCAAAATATACATTGAATCCATTTTAAATTCAGGATGTAACACAACAACATTTGGAAAAAGTCAAGGGGTGTGAATACTTTCTGAAGGCAGTGTAGGAACTTATAAACCAGTTACTAATTATTAGTAAAGTGTTTTAGCAGTTCCTAATCTATAGTGCGGACTATTCATACTTTATAAATACTTAAAAAATGTTTTGGGTAACTAATATCATTTTTCACTAAGAAAATTGACATTCCATTGCAACAAAAAATGGATATCTTGAATCCACCACTGTTTTCTGGGTCAAAACTCTGGGCCCTGAGGCCAAACAGACTAGGATGTGCCTATAGTGTAAGCTATTGATCTGTTAGAGGTTGAAGAGAATAGAAAATTAACACCTGTATATTCCCTGGCAGAAAAGGTGTTGGATTGAAAAGAGAAAGAGAGAGATGCAAGGAGAGGGAGCGAAAGAGAGTGTGGGTATGTGTGTTAATTAAATGGTGACACAAATTAAACAGTGGCTTGTTGGTGTTACAAAGGCCAGTCAAAGCCAATTTAGATGTGTGAGGAATAATCAAATGAACCTTTTGCAAGTTCACTATCCTCAGACTGTATTTAGAGGACTGGTATAAACAGTCTAAGCCACCATATTAAATCTGCATGGAGAAAAGCAAATAGCTCCAACCTGAATATATCTGTCGGTCTGTGTAATGTACCTGCATGCCTGCAAACGTAAGTACGAGTGTGCAATGAGTATGAGTTAAAACATGTAGGATGGTTTGAAACAACCCGTGTTGAAACAAACAGTGGAGGCACATGAAATCAGCAAACTGCAAATGACTTGCAAGAGCATGTCGTCCAACCATTCAATGTTCCGACAGACTTTCCTCCTCAAGTTATAGTGTACAGATGGATGAAGTCTGGTTTCACTCTTTTTGAAGTACTTTCCCATGTTTTGATTTTCATTTCTCGCCAGTGAACGGAGAAATTCTTTAAATCTCTTTGTCTGTGTGTATTTAAGGCTGTGTATGTTTACTAAAAGGCTTGGTCCCCATGTTCAGGGCCATCTTTTATTGCAAATGGCATTGAACCATGTGAGATAGGGTATAGTCAACTGCAGAAAACCCAGCTGAATTCACAGAAATGTTATCTTTCCTTCCAATTCCGTCTGATCGGTATCGGCCATTCCACGGAGAGTGGGTCCGTGTTGGAAACGTAAAAAGGGAAAAGTACGAGATTCGATTTAGATTGCAGGCCCCAGAACCACATCCCCAATGCAATGCCTTTATTACGTTGCAAGAATGAGGTACACTTTACGGACAATTAGGTTTCCATTTGAACGCCCACTGCCACCAGTTGAACTTTAGGCCCGAAGGAGACGTGTTCACACAAAAACTCAAGCTCTTTATTTCCTCCATACAGTTTTTGACTGAGTCCTAGATTAGAATAGTGTTTACAGAATTGCGTCCCAAATGGCACCCTATGCCATATAATATATATATATATATATATATATATATAGTGCACTTTCGACCAGAGCCCCATGGACCCTGATCTAAAGTGGTGCACTATACAGGGAATAGTGTGCCATTTGGGACATAGGCAATGTGTTTGCTCTAGTTGAAGCGGCACCGTGGCAGACCTGGGTTCAAATAGTCTTTGTTTTCTTTCAAATACTTAAGATGTGCTTGATTGAGTTTGCCTGATGCAATGGAACTAATGGGACAGTTAAGAAAGTGCAAACCCCGCCTGTCTGGCACTACAGGCAGGCTTAATCTAACGCTCTAAAGTGTCAGTGCAGACATCCTTGCTAGCTGTACCTGAGAGGGGTAGCCTAGACACAGCATTTGGCTAGAGCACTTCCAGGCCAACTTGCTCCCTTCAACTAACACATTGTAATGAACCGTATTAATATTATGCGCTGTACATCCGTGATAAGTACAAGGGTTTAGTGCACATCCTCTTAGATAGTGCAGAAGATAATAGCTTTTTATGTCTCTGTAAGCTGTACACTGCTGTAAACAGGAAATAAACTGCTTAAGACTTCCATCCTACAGAGTATTGACGGTGGATGGCAATACGTCCTTCAATAAGAAAGAGGCTATTTAATAAGACAAATGGATGTAAGGTTTCTTAAAGAGGCAATCTGCAATTTCAAAGTCTAAAATGTATGTACCAATCACAGATTCCCCTTTTAATGCTACAGTATATCTAACACAAGATAGACACTTTTAACCTATCAACCCTTGCCCTGAGCAAGTCATCAGTGACCAAAAGCTTAGTAAATAAAACTCTGACATTGCATCTGATTGAAGTGTGAGAAACACATCAACTTTGCCATCGACCCAGCTGAATCAAAACCTTCTTAATATTATATACTGTACATTCGTGATAAGTACAAGGATTTAATGCACAACGTCTTAGGTCATCTTAGATAGTGCAGAAGATAATTGCTTTCTATCTCTCTGTAAGCTGTACACTGCTGTAAGCAGGATATCTACCATACCTTGCTTATTGTGTCGGGATTTCACTGAGATTACGTTTCATGCTGCCGACATTGGTTTTTCATTTATTATGCATTTACCAAACGTAAAATTGCCATTAGAAATATATTATTAACATTTCTTCCCACAGAACCTAAAGTTTGCCTTGTTGATGTGAAGAAAAAAAAAAGTTTTCCCTATGGCTAAGATGTTACCGATGTCACCATTGACAAGGAATTGAGCTGTGAAGCATTATACATGTGAAGGAGCTAACACTAGGATGCAGTATCAAACATTTTTTTCAAACATGCACACTGTAGTACAACACCATCCCATGGATGTATTAGCTGTGGTTACTGTTTACATCAAATGGCAATTTTAGAGTGTGAAAAGTGATAAGTAAAGTATAAAGGGATGTGCATCACTTTCAAGTATTCTGTTGATCCTCTTTCTTCAATGAGAGGCAGGCCTTTAGCACTCTAGCAAAACATGCACCTAAGCCTAATGTATGTAGACACACACACACACTTTTTTTCGCCAGTCCATGCTGTCATTTGCAGGTAACCTCAATATATCCTTTTGGAATTGACATGGTCAGCACATTGTCTTTTTGGCCTGTTTCTCAGGAAATTAAGTGATTATGAATGAGAGAATTGCATTATCTAAAGATTTCTCTCCAGATATGCAAATAAAAGAGCATTGGTTTAACTACCTAAAATGGTGGTCTTTCTTCTGCTTGTCCTCTTCAGCTTCAGCCGTTGTAACCTTCTAACTTGCTGTTTGGAAAGCAATTACAACAGCGTCTGCCGTCTCATCACAGTGCCGACCAAAATTAACACAATTTTTCTATTCCTCTTCCTGAAAAATGTAAGGCAGAGAAGCAGAGTTCTTTACTCTGGGCTCTGCAGGCGGCAAAATCTCACCCACACATACATTACCAATGCCACTTGAATAATTCAGAGGGCCGGGACATTGAAACAGAGGATGAAAGATTTATGAAATAACATAACAAGTTTCAATATTTTAGCAATTAGCTGGAGACATCATCTCTCCGGAGTTGTTCGCGCAGTGGGAGGTCAAACGCATGCTCGGGAGTCCTGGAGATGTTTAGAAGTTTAAGCAAAGTGCAAGTCATCAGGCTAATGCTGTCCTTAAACTTTGATCAATTCAGGAAACAGGAAAAAAACAGCTAAGATTACACCTTCCATCCTACAGAGTATTGACGGTGGATGGCAATATGTCCTTCAGTAAGAAAGTCTATTTCATAAGATAAATGGGTGTAAGATTTCTTAAAGGGGCAATCTGCAATTTAAAAGTCCAAACATTTATGTACCAATCACAGATTCCCTGACAAAAGTCACCACTGACCAGAAGCTTAGCAAATAAAACCATCGACACTGTAACGGTTTTCTAGGTGTGAAGGAGAGTCGGACCAAAATGCGGCGTGTAGATTGCGGTCCATGTTTAATCAACAAACGTAAAACACGAATCAATATTCAACACTACAAAACAAAGAACGTAACGAAAACCGAAACAGCCTATACTAGTGTAAACTGAGACAGGAACAAGGACACTAAGGACAATCACCCACAAAACCCAACACAAAACAGGCTACCTAAATATGGTTCCCAATCAGAGACCATGACTAACACCTGCCTCTGATTGAGAACCATATCAGGCCAAACATAGAAATAGACAAACCAGACACACAACATAGAATGCCCACCCAGCTCACGTCCTGACCAACACTAAAACAAGGAAAACACATACGAACGATGGTCAGAACGTGACAGACACAGCCATAACTTCCACAATACCATTACTATTCAACACTAACTTGCAAATTACAGTGATTAATTATGTTTTTATCGGCACAAATGGGATGTGCATTTGAAAGACCATGTGCAGACATATGGCCTGGTGTCCAATTTTAAAGCTATATTATTCACTTATGTCTGGAATGATTTAAATGTTAATGGACAGTAGAGAAACAACTGAGGTTTGGAACAGCCAGCCCTTTTAGCCCTAGATAAGAACAGTTGCCAATATGGTATTGTGTAATACATTGACGTGAACATCAAGCATTGACATGCCATGAACAACTATTGGATCATGTGTCTTTTGGTCTTTTGGCAACAACACCTGCCACAATATCACTAACATTGAGGCCTACGTACTTGTTCCAGCCTAATGGGCCTGTTGTCCACAAGCACCTTAAGTATGGTTTACGGGAACACGTTTATGTTAGAAGCTGGAGTAGAAAGTTCCTTCACCAAACGGTGTAAGTGGTCGCTGAGTGTCCAGGCACAGCGTTCCCTAAGCCTTGACTTGGGAACGGCTCCAGGAATTCCGCCTCTTTTAACCCTCATGTGGAGTATAGAGACTCCAGAGCGGGCCCTAGGGTTAGTGTCCCAACTACAGCCCCGTTCACGTGCTACAATTAGTTTTTTTTTGTTCAGGTGTACCTATTTGTGACGCCAGAACCCTCCAGTCCTCTGGGTATGTGCATGTGATCTCCCATCTCAGCACACCCATGCTCAGTTACTCCCAGACAAGCCTTGACCAATCTATCTGTTCTGTGGCGGACTGTGGTTGATACACTGGCATGGCCCGGCTCCAAGCTAACGTGAAGCATGTCTGAATCAGACAGTTGAATGTGGTAATGACAGACTTTCTGCTTTCTGTTTTATTCTGTTAACACTAAGGCATTTTACTGGAATGTCGTGAAATCCATTCTGTGAAATTGTCCTAATGTACATACTGTGTCTGGTATCCTTTCCTCTTCTCCTGTCCTTGTTCAGAGTTAATCGATTTAAAAAATATGTGACATGTGAACGCAAGGAGTTACATGATCTGACTCGGCAAGGTCCCATGAGGCCACACAAATCTTACCTTTCATAATTTCACTTGTCTGTACGATTTCCCAAGTGATTCCTGCGTTCCAGGCCGACCACATTGCAGGTGTGGCATTGCAACAACCACGTCATTGACTGCACAGTTGGGCATCAGATTGCTATTTCATATGATGTGGTTAGCTGATATGTTAAGTGTTGTGGGATCTGGCAGGCACCTGCAATGTAGTCAGTATGGAAAGTAGACCAAGCCTTCACCTTGCTCCAGAGGTGGTATTATGGAGAAGCCACCATTTGTCATGTGCATAGTTTTAAACCTGGTAATGATGTAGAGCTTTAAAACAGACGTCCCAACATTGAAGACAAATTGTGAATTAGTTCAGAGTAAAGCTGCCTGAGCTGGGATGAAATATGAGTAAGTTATGAGCTTTTGAAGTGGCACTATTGGTCTATTAGCCTCTCAGACTATTCCCGAAAGCTATGAAAAATACCCCTTGATCTTTTTAAGGTTGTCACACTGTTGAATCTGTCAGTATGTGACTGGAGTTTGTCTTCGCCTTACCTCTGTCGGTCAAATTATTGATTGATAGACATTCGCAAGACTGTAGCAATATGTCCAAGGTAAATCCATGGTAGGGTCACCTTCAGAAAGATCCCCCATGAATGCTTAGAGACTCCCCACCTCTTGTGCAGAGTCAGTCTTCCATTTTATAAGCTCCAAATGTGTTGGCTTGTCCAACGGTTTGGAGTTTCTATGGAACCTTATTGGTGTCATACTGAGCCCAACGGAATTGCACTTTCAACCAATAAATGAAATGTACTCCGAAATCATCTTACAATAACATTAGCTATCAAATGTTTAATTGATTTACTGTGCGCCAGTAGCTCTTGATTGTCTGCTTTCTTTTTGCTGATTCAAGAAAAAAAACTGGCATTTTGGGCAATGCCAATCATTTTAGAAGTGCTGATCCCTCTATTTTTAAGCGGATTGAGGGCACGGCTCAACGCTTTGCCTGCCTTAGTCAGTCAGTGATATTACCAGCCTCAACCTGACCGTTGAAATGTCTTTCACTTCTTTTAAGAGCACACCATGAGGGACTGGTGTATGAAAACCACTAGCATTAATGGAAATGCAAATGAAATAGACTTGCCTCTGATGTTTCTACCCTTCGCTTAAGTGCATGCATGTGCAAGAACACACATGCACACTTAAGCAAACGCGCTTATGCGCACACACACACACACACACACACACACACACACACACACACACACACACACACACACACACACGCACACACGCACACACACACACACACACACACACACACACACACACACACACACACACACACACCAGACCAGAGACAACTATTGTTTTAACTATGCTTTGTGGAAAGTAACACTTTTTTCCAGGGGAACATATAGTTACTTTGGAGGTGAATCGAACTATTTGAATAAACATCCCCAAAAATTGTGGAAGTGACTATTTTCTGAAAATATTGGATTGGCAGCATTCAATTAATGACAGGGCGGTATCTAGAACTACATGTTGAAGACGAATAGAGCACACACAATCTACGGTAACACTTTATTTGACACCTAGCATCCTAACACGTTATGACGTGGTCCATTCTACTTGTAAATAGTACATTGTATAACATTTCCCCAAATCTCCCATTTTATTACCATTGTAACTGTACACACATTTATGTCAAACATGTGCCGAACCCAATGCTCTGTCACTGATGACTGGGATGAATGCCGGCGCAGGACAAAACACCCTGTTTGGAACTTATTGTCATGTGTGTCATAGGTCTATCTGGCTTGTATTATTTATCATGGCTCAGGCTGAGTCGCAGATGCAGATACGGGATGCGGATAGTACGAGTCTCTGAGTTTATTATAGTACGAGGGGTAGAGAAAAGGTAAGTCAAGGCAGGCAAATAGTCGTAATCCAAATCAGAGTCAGGCAGGTACAGGACGGCAGGCAGGTCCGGGGTCTGGACAGGCAGAAAGGTCAGAACTTGGTTGACTCGGAAAAACAAAAACTAGAGCACAAGAAACACGGGAACACGCTGGTAGAACTTGACGGGACAAGACGAACTGGCAACAGACAAACGGAAAACGCAGGTATAAATAGACAGGATAATGGGAGACACCTGGTGGGGGGTGGAGACAAGACAGGTGAAACATTATTACCCTTACATCAACGACAAATGTCCGGTGATGGTTTGTATACATTTCCATATTTTGGAATCAAAGTTTGTTTGTTAACAACACTATGATTGTAGTACTCCATGGTTTTGCTTTCATATACATGTATACTTAGCGCTACCACTAGAGGGAGACATTTGAACTGTCAGCTGCAGGCGTCTCAAACGTTGGAAGAAGAGAAACAGGAAGAGAAGCACAGTGGAAAAATGAAAATGGAAATTGTCTGTGTCTCCTGTGTCTCCTCCTGTTTTCAGGTTGGCAACATTTATAAGCTTGGTTTAGTTTTTGAAATATAGCCATAATATGTTTATCTAATCTGCCATGAGTTTTCTCATCATGTTTATGTATAATTTAAGTGTTTTGACCGAATGGAAAAACTAGTGAGATTTTCCTCTTCACATGAGGGTAGCCAAGCTAAGCTAACTAACTTTGTATGTAAGTCAATTAGCCAAGATGACAACTCGGATTAAATGTATTATTGTTATAAATGTTTTGGCTCGTAAATGGTTTTATTTATTTTTTACAAACAATGGGTGGTATTAAGTGTATATGAGTACATATGAACTACTCTAATGATATGTATTTTAGAAGGTTACTTTTTTATTAAATGTGTATCTAACGGTTGCATGCTAACTGCTACCGTTAGATAGCTGGCCTTACATAGCTAACTAGTTTTTTTTATCTGACAATAGTGTGTAGGCCTCCTCTATAATGAATTTGTACAATTAGCACAGTATATAGAGTGAATCGGATGTACTGTTGTTGCCTCAACAATACATGGGTACAAGTAGTTGTTTTGCACACCCCCATATTTAGGGATAGGGTAGCTAAAGTTAGCTAGCTTGCTAGATAGATGAATTGTTGAGAGAGCGCTTTGGCTGTGTTATGAAAACATTGAGAAAACAGGTTTGAGCCGTATTTGAGAATGTGTGAAAGTGTTTGATATTGCCATAATCTATGTGATTCGTTTCAGGAACCTAGGCATTTGTTGCACATCACTACTTCACAGGATAGAGATTTAAACGTAAACATACATTTTAAATCTTTTAAATCTTTTAAATCTAAATGCATTTTTTTGGACCTTAAGAACAAACTTGTATTCCATCCATAAATATGAATAAAATTGTTAAATTACGAGCCAAGTTGGTTTAGCCACAGAAAAAGACAGAAAACATCCCACTAGCAATGATTGGCTGAGATAATGGATGGGCTGGACATGCTGGGAGAGGAGTTTGATTGGTCTGCCATGTATTTTTTATTTGATTTGATTTAACCTCTATTTAACTAGGCAGCATTTCGTCTGTAATGTGAGCTGTTCATTATGTGTTGATAATCCTTCTACTGTGCTATTTCTGAAAGGTATACAGTGGGGCAAAAAAGTATTTAGTCAGCCACCAATTGTGCAAGTTCTCCCACTTAAAAAGATGAAAGAGGCCTGTAATTTTCATCATAGGTACACTTCAACTATGACAAAGTGAGAAAAAAAATCCAGAAAATCACATTGTAGGATTTTTTATGAATTTATTTGCAAATTATGGTGGAAAATAAAACATTGATGAAATAATTTTATCTGGACACTTTCTGTTTTTGATATTGCTACTGTGCAAGTAACCATTTCAGTGTACCGTTTACACCTTCTGTGTCCTGTGCATGTGAAAAATAAATGTGTGTTTACCACATGGTAAACATGGTTTACCTCACTTGTGAATCCTTAAAGAGATGGGTGGGGCTAAGGCTTAAGAGGGTGTGAACTGCAGTGTAGGCTATACCATTTTTGAGTATGGTCTCTAGTTTAATCCAATGTAAAAAAAAAATAAAACACTTTCTAATTTTGTGACATATGACCGAATCGAGGCAGTTGGTCACATACAGTGTATTTCGTATGAAGTTTTAGTTTTCAGCTTACTTTAGCAGTGTCACTGCATTGTGGTGTACTCTATTCTGATTTCTGTTCTTTACTTGTATTTTTTTGAGAAAGTAATGCTGCATTCAAGGGTGGAGGTCAATACCTTGAGAGTGGCTGGAGAAACAAACTAAATTAAACTTATTGGCAGAGAAAAAACATATTTGAATAAATAACATGATTTAGAGTTTGTTGTTGTAATGAATTATTTACAGTTTGTAGAAAATACAGTTGACACTATTTTCTGACACTATCATGAAACATTATGACCATCCTGTGTCACTTTACTTTGACTAAGAAAATATACTTTATGATGCTTTCAAGAAGTATTACGACCATCATAATCATATAAGACAGCTTGGACTACCACAGAGTCACAAAGAGGGTGTCCTGCTGTCGAAATCTGCTCCTGCATTCATCCATGTCATCAGCAACAGAGAATTGGGGTAGCTGCAATTATAATAATTGAATAATGTCATTTTCAGAAAATGTAATAACATAAATACAATATTTACAAGTAGGCTATGGTGTAATGTACTGGTTTGCCTTGTGTGGTAGGTTTTGTGAGTTTTGACACTCATATGTAGATGTCATAACCAGCCATAAAATAACACAATATACTATATGTCACAACAGGCCTACATATATGTGTCATGACAGTGTTATTGCCCCAGTTGTACATAATCAAGTCAAACCAATTAACAAATAATATGTTGTACAGATAAGTACAAACAAGTTGTGATGCTCAAAAACTATGATTCTTTCAACATGCCACTGAAAAGATTGAACGCTAAAATTAATTGTGTGATACCTGAAAATAATGGAGAGTATTTCAAAGCCATTTACAAGCATTATTAACAGCATATTGGATGCTAAGGAAAAACAACTTTGAAACTCTTTGTCCATAAGTGACTTCGGTCTTATGTTGCAAAATTTTAAATTGTTTTTTTTTTTAACATTGGATAAAAATAGAGACTCAGAGCTAGAATATTGTATATCATACTCAACTACAGTTGAGGAACAATGGGAACGTAATTCTTCTTTGAAAGTTGATAAACTTGTAAACTCACTTTTAAGAAAATGGCCCTTAAATATTTGGGACCTACTGGAGAGCTCTTCTTTGTCTACATCCATTCAGCATCATTCACACCCTCTTAAGCTTTAGCCCCACCCATCTCTTTAAGGACTCACATGTGAAACTATATACTAAACAATCAAAGATTTCAAGACTAAAGGCTGTCTTCTACTACAGGTGTGCTAGTAAATGTAATCGGGAGTGCTAGAGTGTGCTCTGGGCATTCGTAAACTCAGAGCGTTGTTAGATTGTCCATTTGTAAATTCTGAGTGTTTCGTTCTTAGAGCGTTCAGAGCGCACACTGGACACTCTGGCCGAGGAGTAGGATTGATCCGAGTGTTCTGACCTAACAACAGTTGTCAAGCACCTAAGCCAACTGGCTAACGTTGTCTAGCTTGCTAGCTACTTCCACACACAAATGAGAGAACAGCTCACGCTGACAATTTTACTCGTCCTAGCAGAGCTGCTTAGGCTGTTTTTATGTTATCCAGAGAGTTGGTGACGGCATCTGTGATGCTGGCAACAATTTCATTACGTTTTTTTCCAAAGTTTACAGACACCGACCATATTCAACGGGTGTTGAGCGTTTGTAAATTAGAGGGTTATTCTGCGCTCTGGCACACTTAGACGAGAGTACTCTGAAATCAGAGTAGATAGCCAGAGCGAATTTACCAGCTATGTCTATCGACAGTTGTCGAAGTAACATCATAAACATTCTATTGAAATATTTACTTGCATAGTGGAGTCTTCTGTTTAGACATGTAGCTAAACAACGAACCATAATCCCAACTCATAACGTTACTACCCAGCATGAATCTGCAGGAAACTAACCAACCAGATTCAATGTTACCTAGCAAACATTAGCCTATAACTGGCAATGCAAATGGCTCTGAGATACAAATAATATTAGTACACAGATCATACAAGTAACGTTAGCTAGCTAGCCAGCCAGCTAACATTAGCTAGCTAGCTCACAATACACTTTAATTTGAAATGAAAATGACTTTCTGACAAAATCAGAAACGTGCACAATCTGAAAATGTAGCTAGCAAGAGTATCTTACCTGTATCAAATCAAATCAAATTTATTTATATAGCCCTTCATACATCAGCTGATATCTCAAAGTGCTGTACAGAAACCCAGCCTAAAACCCCAAACAACAAGCAATGCAGGTGTAGAAGCATGGTGGCTAGGAAAAACTCCCTAGAAAGGCCAAAACCTAGGAAGAAACCTAGAGAGGAACCAGACTATGTGGGGTGGCCAGTCCTCTTCTGGCTCTCCCGGGTGGAGATTATAACAGAACATGGCCAAGATGTTCAAATGTTCATAAATGACCAGCATGGTCGAATAATAATAAGGCAGAACAGTTGAAACTGGAGCAGCAGCATGGCCAGGTGGACTGGGGACAGCAAGGAGTCATCATGCCCAGTAGTCCTGAGGCATGGTCCTAGGGCTCAGGTCCTCCGAGAAAGAGAGAAAGAGAGAATTAGAGAGAGCATACTTAAATTCACACAGGACACCGGTTGGACAGGAGAAGTACTCCAGATATAACAAACTGACCCTAGCCCCCCGGCACATAAACTACTGCAGCATAAATACTGGAGGCTGAGACTGGAGGGGTCAGGAGACACTGTGGCCCCATCCGATGACACCCCCAGACAGGGCCAAACAGGAAGGATATAACCCCACCCACTTTGCCAAAGCACAGCCCCCACACCACTAGAGGGATATCTTCAACCACCAACTTACCATCCTGAGTCAAGGCCGAGTATAGCCCACAAAGATCTCCGCCACGGCACAACCCAACGGGGGCGCCAACCCAGACAGGAAGATCACATCAGTCCCTCAACCCACTCAAGTGACGCACCCCTCCTAGGGACGGTATGAGCTCTAGTAAGCCAGTGACTCAGCCCCTGTAATAGGGTTAGAGAAAGAGAATACCAGTGGAAAGAGGGGAACCGGCCAGGCAGAGACAGCAAGGGCGGTTCGTTGCTCCAGAGCCTTTCCGTTCACCTTCACACTCCTGGGCCAGACTACACTCAATCATATGACCCACTGAAGAGAGGAGTCTTCAGTAAAGACTAAAGGTTGAGACCGAGTTTGCGTCTCTCACATTGTTAGGCAGACCATTCCATAAAAATGGAGCTCTATATGAGAAAGCCCTGCTTCCAGCTGTTTGCTTAGAAATTCTGGGGACAATTAGGAGGCCTGCGTCTTGTGACCGTAGCGTACGTGTAGGCATGTACGGCAGGACCAAATCAGAGAGATAGGTCAAATCAAATCAAATCAAATCAAATTTTATTTGTCACATACACATGGTTAGCAGATGTTAATGTGAGTGTAGCGAAATGCTTGTGCTTCTAGTTCCGACAATGCAGTAATAACCAACTGTCACGACTCCGACCGAAGGACACTCCCCTTCCCGTTCGGGTGGCGCTCGGCGGTCGTCATCGCCGGCCTACTAGCTGCTACTGATTATTTCCTCCCCCTCCTTATGTGTTGATTGTGTGCACCTGTTTTGAGTTAGGTAGTAGGCTTTATTAGTCAGCCGGCCCGCAGGGTTCCTTGTGCGGGATTAATTATTGTGATCGTCTGTTTGGTGTACTTATGTGCACGTCTATTGGGTTTTGTGTTTTCCCATTTTGTGGGTTTTCCCTGGACGGTTTAAGTCCCCCTGTTTGGGGCATTTGTTTGTTCAGTACGCCCTGTGTTTTTGTGAGGGTTGGCTTATGTTCAGCGTTTGTGTCAGTGCATTAAAATAGCACTCCCCTGAACTCTCTGCTTCCTGCGCCTGACTCCTCACCCACTACACTCAGACCGTTACACCAACAAGTAATCTAACTAACAATTCCAAAACTACTGTCTTATACACAGTGTAAGGGGATAAAGAATATGTACATAAGGATATATGAATGAGTGATGGTACAGAGCAGCATAGGCAAGATACAGTAGAAGGTATCGAGTACAGTATATACATATGAGATAAGTATGTAAACAAAGTGGCATAGTTAAAGTGGCTAGTGATACATGTATTACATAAGGATGCAGTCGATGCTATAGAGTACAGTATATACGTATGCATATGAGATGAATAATGTAGGGTAAGTAACATTATATAAGGTAGCATTGTTTAAAGTGGCTAGTGATATATTTACATCATTTCCCATCAATTCCCATTATTAAAGTGGCTGGAGTTGAGTCAGTGTCAGTGTGTTGGCAGCAGCCACTCAATGTTAGTGGTGGCTGTTGTTAAAGATAGGGCTGACTACTGCCCCCTTTGGAGGAATTGCGTGCCCATAGTAAACAGAAAAAGAATCTGTCAAAAATTGCTAATATATGCATATAATAATTATTATTGAATAGAAAACACTCTAAAGCTTCTAAAACCGTTCAAATTATGTCTGTATGTAAAGCAGAACTCTCAGGGCAGCCATTCTCCCAAACTCTCTCTTGTCATCATGAAAGTTGGCCCAACTTTGACGTCATCGCCCCCACCCTTCCCAACCAGCTACAGATCTGGGAACAGCTCCTATCTCTTCAGCTCGGTGTCCTCTTTCAGTGGGGCCTCTCATTGTGAGAATCACGGCTCCCTCGAGTTTTGGCGGGCTGAAACCTCCGGGTCACGCGAAAATACATGTACTTTCATGCGCGCATCGGGTCCGGAGCTCTCTTTGTTCCAGGTTTGACCAAACGATGTAGGTTTGTCTGTTCGAGCTAAGGATTGTTTTGCATGTTTAGAACATGCTAAAGTTTGATTCTGCACTTAGTTTGACCAGTTTAGTCGACATATAATATGTAATTTTGAAGTTTTGATGCGCATCCACTAGAATTTTGGCTGCATTTCAACCGGAATTTGTCGTGTTTGATAACCTAAAGACACAGACTTGAAAACCAAACGCAGTTTTTGGTAAGTATAACTCCTTCCACGTCTTCTGATCGAAGAACATCACAGGTAAGGGAATATTTATGTGTTCATTTTGGGTTTCTGTGGACTCCAAGATAGCGGAGTCATATTGCTAATCTATGAGCGCCGTCTCATATTATAGCCTAGTGAACGAATTCTGTAACGTTAAAAATAAATGTAACACAGCGGTTGCATTAAGAAGAAGTGTATCTTTCTAACTATACAGTGCCTTGCGAAAGTATTCGGCCCCCTTGAACTTTGTGACCTTTTGCCACATTTCAGGCTTCAAACATAAAGATATAAAACTGTATTTTTTGTGAAGAATCAACAACAAGTGGAACACAATCATGAAGTGGAACGACATTTATTGGATATTTCAAACTTTTTAACAAATCAAAAACTGAAAAATTGGGCATGCAAAATTATTCAGCCCCCTTTAAGTTAATACTTTGTAGCGCCACCTTTTGCTGCGATTACAGCTTTAAGTCGCTTGGGGTATGTCTCTATCAGTTTTGCACATCGAGAGACTGAAATATTTTCCCATTCCTCCTTGAAAAACAGCTCGAGCTCAGTGAGGTTGGATGGAGAGCATTTGTGAACAGCAGTTTTCAGTTCTTTCCACAGATTCTCGATTGGATTCAGGTCTGGACTTTGACTTGGCCATTCTAACACCTGGATATGTTTATTTTTGAACCAATCCATTGTAGATTTTGGTTTATGTTTTGGATCATTGTCTTGTTGGAAGACAAATCTCCGTCCCAGTCTCAGGTCTTTTGCAGACTCCATCAGGTTTTCTTCCAGAATGGTCCTGTATTTAGCTCCATCCATCTTCCCATCAATTTTAACCATCTTCCCTGTCCCTGCTGAAGAAAAGCAGGCCCAAACCATGATGCTGCCACCACCATGTTTGACAGTGGGGATGGTGTGGTCAGGGTGATGAGCTGTGTTGCTTTTACGCCAAACATAACGTTTTGCATTGTTGCCAAAAAGTTACATTTTGGTTTCATCTGACCAGAGCACCTTCTTCCACATGTTTGGTGTGTCTCCCAGGTGGCTTGTGGCAAACTTTAAATGACACTTTTTATGGATATCTTTAAGAAATGGCTTTCTTCTTTCCACTCTTCCATAAAGGCCAGATTTGTGCAATATACGACTGATTGTTGTCCTATGGACAGAGTCTCCCACCTCAGCTGTAGATCTCTGCAGTTCATCCAGAGTGATCATGGGCCTCTTGGCTGCATCTCTGATCAGTCTTCTCCTTGTATGAGCTGAAAGTTTAGAGGGACGGCCAGATCTTGGTAGATTTGCAGTGGTCTGATACTCCTTCCATTTCAATATTATCGCTTGCACAGTGCTCCTTGGGATGTTTAAAGCTTGGGAAATCTTTTTGTATCCAAATCCGGCTTTAAACTTCTTCACAACAGTATCTCGGACCTGCCTGGTGTGTTCCTTGTTCTTCATGATGCTCTCTGCGCTTTTAACGGACCTCTGAGACTATCACAGTGCAGGTGCATTTATACGGAGACTTGATTACACACAGGTGGATTGTATTTATCATCATTAGTCATTTAGGTCAACATTGGATCATTCAGAGATCCTCACTGAACCTCTGGAGAGAGTTTGCTGCACTGAAAGTAAAGGGGCTGAATAATTTTGCACGCCCAATTTTTCAGTTTTTGATTTGTTAAAAAAGTTTGAAATATCCAATAAATGTCGTTCAACTTCATGATTGTGTCCCACTTGTTGTTGATTCTTCACAAAAAAAATACAGTTTTATATCTTTGTTTGAAGCCTGAAATGTGGCAAAAGGTCGCAAAGTTCAAGGGGGCCGAATACTTTCGCAAGGCACTGTATGTAGAACATTTATATTTAGTCAAAGTTTATGATGTGTATTGCTTGTTATCTGACGTTATCTGCCAGGGCTATCATCATTTCTCCGGACATTTGAGTAGCATTTTTTGAACATGGCATCATTGTAAACAGAGATTTATGTATATAAATTGCATATTATTGAAAAAAACATAAATGTACTGTATAACATGTCCTATTACTGTCATCTGATGAAGATTTTTCAAAAGGTTAGTGAATTATTTTTCTTTTAATCCTGCGGTTGTTGATTGCATATTTTGTTCACCGTGGCTATTCAAATTAGCTGTGTCTTTGGTGGTGGTTTGACAAAAATATGTGCTATGTTTTTGCCGTAAAACATTTTAGAAATCTGACTTGCTGGCTAGATGAACAAGGTATGTATCTTTCATTTGAGCTATTGGACTTGTTAAAACCTCTTAAGCCTACCCCCTACTTTTTCGAACATTCTGTTAAAAATCGCGCAACATTTTGACGTCCTGCTACTCATGCCAGGAATATAGTATATGCATATGATTAGTATGTGTGTATAGAAAACACTCTAACGTTTCTAAAACTGGTTAAATCACGGCTGTGACTATAACAGAACGTCTGTTTCATCGAAAAGCGCAGGAAAATCTGATCACTGAAAGTGGAAAAAAATATCCATGCGCCACTTCAACCCATTGTTAAAGGTGAACCGTATTAAATGAGGCCGAGGTTGCAGTACCTACAGCTTCCACAGGATGTATAGAGTCTTCTCATTTGATTCGGATTTGATTCTTGGTAGAACCGACCAAAGGGAACCGATTCCCTCCGACCTCCAACTTGATGTATTGGCTGAGTTTTTTCCGGACATTTTTTCCAGACGACCACCTATAGAATTTACATCGCCTCCTGATGATTTTTATCGCTTATTAACGTGTACTAATACCTAAAGTTGCATTAGAAAAGTATTTCGAAGTGTTTTGTGAAAGTTTATCATCGACTTTTTAACTTTAAAAAAATGACGTTACGTTATGAAACGCTATTTTTTTCCGTTTATCACACAGTCTTCATAGATCGATATCTAGGCTATATATGGACCGATTTAATCGAAAAAAAGACCCAGTATTGATTATGGGACATCAAGGAGTGCCAACAAAGAAGATGGTCAAAGGTAATGAATGTTTTATATTTTATTGTGCGGTTTGTGTAGCGCCGACTATGCTAATTATTTTGTTTACATCCCCTACGGGTCTTTTGGGGTGTTACATGCTATCAGATAATAGCTTCTCATGCTTTCGCCGAAAAGCATTTTAAAAATCTGACTTGGTGCCTGGATTCACAACGAGTGTAGCTTTAATTCAATACCAAGCATGTGTATTTTAATGAACGTTTGTGTTTTAACTAATACTATTAGCGTTTAGCGTAGCGCATTTGCATTTCCAGAGCTCTAGTTGGGACGTCTGCGTCTCAAGTAGGAGCAAGAGGTTTGTGTGGAGGTTAAATATTTCTAAGAATATTTTTGCATTCCATGCGCCACGTCCCAGTTAACGTCGGAAGGGATCGTTCCCAAATGGGAACCCTAACCCGTAACAGTCTGATGGCCTTGAGATAGAAGCTGTTTTTCAGTCTCTCGGTCCCAGCTTTGATGCACCTGTACTGACCTCGCCTTCTGGATGATAGTGGGGTGAACAGGCAGTGGCTCGGGTGGTTGATGTCCTTGATGATCTTTATGGCCTTCCTGTAACATCGGGTGGTGTAGGTGTCCTGGAGGGCAGGTAGTTTGCCCCCGGTGATGCGTTGTGCAGACCTCACTACCCTCTGGAGAGCCTTACGGTTGAGGGCGGAGCAGTTGCCGTACCAGGCGGTGATACAGCCCGCCAGGATGCTCTCGATTGTGCATCTGTAGAAGTTTGTGAGTGCTTTTGGTGACAAGCCGAATTTCTTCAGCCTCCTAAGGTTGCTGCGCCTTCTTCACGATGCTGTCTATGTGAGTGGACCAATTCAGTTTGTCTGTGATGTGTATGCCGAGGAACTTAAAACTTGCTACCCTCTCCACTACTGTTCCATCGATGTGGATAGGGGGGTGTTCCCTCTGCTGTTTCCTGAAGTCCACAATCATCTCCTTAGTTTTGTTGACGTTGAGTGTGAGGTTATTTTCCTGACACCACACTCCGAGGGCCCTCACCTCCTCCCTGTAGGCCGTCTCGTCATTGTTGGTAATCAAGCCTACCACTGTTGTGTCGTCCGCAAACTTGATGATTGAGTTGGAGGCGTGCGTGGCCACGCAGTCGTGGGTGAACAGGGAGTACAGGAGAGGGCTCAGAACGCACCCTTGTGGGGCCCCAGTGTTGAGGATCAGCGGGGAGGAGATGTTGTTGCCTACCCTCACCACCTGGGGCGGCCCGTCAGGAAGTCCAGTACCCAGTTGCACAGGGCGGGGTCCAGACCCAGGGTCTCGAGCTTGATGACGAGCTTGGAGGGTACTATGGTGTTGAATGCCGAGCTGTAGTCGATGAACAGCATTCTCACATAGTTATTCCTCTTGTCCAGATGGGTTAGGGCAGTGTGCAGTGTGGTTGAGATTGCATCGTCTGTGGACATATTTGGGCGGTAAGCAAATTGGAGTGGGTCTAGGGTGTCAGGTAGGGTGGAGGTGATATGGTCCTTGACTAGTCTCTCAAAGCACTTCATGATGACGGAAGTGAGTGCTACGGGGCGGTAGTCGTTTAGCTCAGTTACCTTAGCTTTCTTGGGAACAGGAACAATGGTGGCCCTCTTGAAGCATGTGGGAACAGCAGACTGGTATAGGGATTGATTGAATATGTCCGTAAACACACCGGCCAGCTGGTCTGCGCATGCTCTGAGGGCGCGGCTGGGGATGCCGTCTGGGCCTGCAGCCTTGCGAGAGTTAACACGTTTAAATGTCTTACTCACCTCGGCTGCAGTGAAGGAGAGACCGCATGTTTTCATTGCAGGCCGTGTCAGTGGCACTGTATTGTCCTCAAAGCGGGCCAAAAAGTTATTTAGTCTGCCTGGGAGCAAGACATCCTGGTCCGTGACTGGGCTGGATTTCTTCCTGTAGTCCGTGATTGACTGTAGACCCTGCCACATGCCTCTTGTGTCTGAGCCGTTGAATTGAGATTCTACTTTGTCTCTGTACTGACGCTTAGCTTGTTTGATAGCCTTGCGGAGGGAATAGCTGCACTGTTTGTATTCGGTCATGTTACCAGACACCTTGCCCTGATTAAAAGCAGTGGTTCGCGCTTTCAGTTTCACGCGAATGCTGCCATCAATCCACGGTTTCTGGTTAGGGAATGTTTTAATCGTTGCTATGGGAGCAAGCCCATGTAATGATTTGTAGGTTAGCAGTAAAAACCTTGAAATCAGCCCTTGCCTTGACAGGAAGCCAGTGTAGGGAGGCTAGCACTGGAGTAATATGATCAAATTTGTTGGTTCTAGTCAGGTTCTAGTCAGGATTCTAGCAGCCGTATTTAGCACTAACTGAAGTTTATTTAGTGCTTTATCTGGGTAGCCGGAAAGTAGAGCATTGCAGTAATCTAACCTAGAAGTGACAAAAGCATGGATGAACTTCTCTGCATCATTTTTGGACAGAAAGTTTCTGATTTTTGCAATGTTACGTAGATGGAAAAAAGCTGTCCTTGAAACAGTCTTGATATGTTCTTCAAAAGAGAGATCAGGGTCCAGAGTAATGTCGAGGTCCTTCACAGTTTTATTTGAGACGACTGTACAACCATTAAGAGTAATTGTCAGATTCAACAGAAGATCTCTTTGTTTCTTGGGACCTAGAACAAGCATCTCTGTTTTGTCCGAGTTTAAAAGTAGAACGTTTGCAGCCATCCACTTCCTTATGTCTGCAACAGTTGTTGCATCCAAAGAACACCTTACCTACTGTGAAGCATGGGGGTAGAAACATCATGCTTTGGGGCTATTTTTCTGCAAAGGGACCAGGACGAATGATCAGTGTAAAGGAAAGAATGAATGGGGCCATGTATCGTGACATTTTGAGTGAAAACCTCCTTCCATCAGCAAGGGCATTGAAGATGAAACGTGGCTGGGTCTTTCAGCATGACAATGATCCCAAACACACCGCCCAGGCAACGAAGGAGTGGCTTCATAAGAAGCATTTCAAGGTCCTGGAGTGGCCTATTCAGTCTCCAGATCTTAACCCCATAGAAAATCTTTGGAGGGAGTTGAAAGTCCATGTTGCCCAGCAACAGCCCCAAAACATCATTGGTCTAGAGGAGATCTGCATGGAGGAATGGGCCAAAATACCAGCAACAGTGTGTGAAAACCTTGTGAAGACTTATTGAGATAAACTTTTGTTATTGACCAATTACTTATGTTCCATCATAATTTGCAAATAAATTCATTAAAAATCCTACAATGTGATTTTTTTCTCATTTTGTCTGTCATAGTTGAAGTCTACCTATGATGAAAATTACAGGCCTCATCTTTGTAAGTGGGAGAACTTGCACAATTGGTGGCTGACTTAATACTTTTTTGCCACACTGTATGTTTGTGTTTGGCGCTGACAGAGATGGACGTCTTGCCTCACTTTCTCAGAAACTATGAAGTATTTTGTTTTTTTTACGTATTATTTCTTACACTGTTACCCCAGGAAATCTTAAGTCTTATCACATACAGCCGGGAGGAACTATTGGATATAAGAGCAACGTCAACTTACCAACATTATGACCAGGAATACAACTTTCCTGAAGCAGATCCTCTTTTTGGACCACCACCCAGGACAATGGATCGGATCCCAGTTGGCGACCCAAAACAATGACGCCGCAGAAGGGGCAGATGAAGCGGTCTTCTGGTCAGGCTCCATAGACGAGCACACCGCCCACCGCTCCCGAGTGTACTACTCACCAATGTCCAGTCTCTTGACAACAAGGTAGATGAAATTCGAGCAAGGGTTGCCTTCCAGAGAGACATCAGTGATGGTAGCATTCTTTGTTTCACGGAATCATGGCTCACTCGGGATACGTTATCAGAGTCGGTACAGCCACCCGGTTGCTTCACGCATCGCGCTGACAGAAACAAAAATCTCTCTGGTAAGAAGAAGGGCGGGGGTGTATGCCTTGGACTCATTGGACTCTATGTAAACTTGAAACCACATATCCTGAGGCTGCATTTATTTTAGCTGGGGATTTTAACAAGGCTAAGCTGAAAACAAGGCTCCCTAAATGTTATCAGCATATCGAATGCGCGACCCGGGCTGGCAACACTCTGGATCATTGGTACTCTAATTTCCGCGAAGCATACACAAAGCCCTCCCTCACTCTCCTTTCGGCAAATCTGACCACAACTCCATTTTGTTGCTCCCAGCCTATAGATAGAAACTAAAACCGGAAACGCCCATGCTCAGGTCTGTTCAACGCTGGGATATGTTCCGGATAGCCTCGGACAATAACAGTGATATATATGCTCATTCGGTGAGCAAGTTTATTAGCAAGTGCATCGCTGATGTGGTACCCATGGTGACTATTAAATCCTTCCCCAACCAGAAACCGGGGATTGATGGCAGCATTCGTGCAAAACTGAAAGTGCGAACCATTGCTTTTAATCATGGCAAGGCGAGCGGAAACATGACCGAATACAAACAGTGTAGATATTCCATCTGCAAGGCAATCAAACAAGCTAAGCATCAGAATAGAGACAAAGTAGAGTCGCAATTCAACGGCTCAGACACAAGACGTATGTGGCAGGGTCTACAGTCAATCATGGACTACTAAAAGAAAACCAGCCTCATCGCGGACACCGATGTCTTGCTCCCAGACAAACTAAACAACTTCTTTGCTCACTTTGAGGACAATACAGTGCCACTGACACGGCTACCAAAACATTCAAAGCAGCCAATGTGAGTAAAACATTTAGACGTGTTAACCCTCGCAAGGCTGCTGGCCCAGATGGCATCCCTAGCTGTGTCCTCAGGGCATGCACCGACATTGTTTACCGACATATTCAATCAATCCCTATCCCAGTCTGCTGTTCCCACATGCTTCATGAGGGCCACCATTGTTTCTGTTCCCAAGAAAACTAAGGTAACTGAGCTAAGCGACTATCAGCCCATGGCACTCGCTTCCGTCATCATGAAGTGCTCTGAGAGACTAATCAAGGATCATATCACCTCCACCCTACCTGACACCCTAGACCCACTCCTATTTTGCAGATGCACAATCGAGAACATCCTGTCAGGCTGTATTACGGCCTGGTACGGCAACTGCTCCGCCCACAACTGAAAGGCTCTCCAGAGGGTAGTGTCATGACTGTCCTGATCAGGTCAGGTTACAGGAGACCACAAACCTACAGATTATCTCTCAACCCCAACAGAGGAGGACAGATCTAGGGGTGAATGGAGAACCAGCCTCAGAACATTATGGAGAACCAGCCTCAGAACATTAAACATGAAATAAAGGGACTTTGGAACAATGGTTTTCGTCAGCCACAATGGTGGTCATCACGATAGATGGAATATGAAAATGTATGTCCTTTTTGTTTTGTTATTAAAGGTTAATAGATTACGTTATTATGAAAACATTGTAACGTGAAGAGTTTTCCTAGTATATGTTTGATGTTTATACATTGTACGTTGTGTGGAAAATGTCCAAACCAAAGGGAATGTTTTGGTAAAGATGAAATGTTAAGTTAGTTGTCTAAAATTGGATTTGAGTAAAACCTAGACCTTGCCTCATTAACTTGGTACACCCAGAGAATTGCCCTAAAGGTGGTTACGCCCACTTCTGACCGGAGGGTATAAAGAATTTACAGAGAAGACTACGTGATCCAAGCTGCAGCTAAGTTCTAAAAAGTCAACGAACCCAGAAAGCAACACAAGTTTGAAAACAAATAAATATTTTTCTACCCAAGCTACGGATGAGTAGCTGTGTCTAAGCGAGTGAATTCAAGCCGGACCCCCTAGCATCCAATCCCAGCGAATCGTGGCATCTAAAAGGTTTCATTCCTATGATGTGAGCTCTGAGCTACAGAGCTGTCTGTCCTCAGAAGACCCTTTCCACAGCAAGGGTGAGGGAACAGACTCCTAAGCCAAAAGGACACTGACATCGTGAGGATGACCAGAAAGGTGCGCCGGGGAAGTGCGTCATCGAGCAGCCCGAACGGTCCACGCAGAGAATCCTCAGAGGTCTTCCCCACGTAATTACATCATTATATTCTAACCCATAAGAGTGGCAGTTTGGGGCGAGGCTAGGGTTAGAATAGCATAGCTGACAAATTCACCCAAATGTATATTTCTCTCGTGTACTTTCTTTTTTCTCTCTCTCTTTGAAATCCCCATATTGGGTAACACGCGCCATAGTGTGTTGGCCCGTTATACTAAGTTCTAATCAATAGCCTATAATGTGTTTTGTCTATGTGTATCTTTTATCATCATTTTAGCTTGTTAGTAAATAAATATTCAACTAAGATTGGTGTGGTACGAACTCATTGGTGAGACCCGGGTCCGTGCAGATTCACAGACAATTCGACGTTCAGAACGAGATTGTAGAGTTAACTGGTTAATTAGCGGCTGTTGTAAAATCGATATTCTGATATTCTTTGAGTTCATTTGGGAAATAGAAACTCAATAAAAACGAGTTTTCCCATGGTGCCCCAGGTTAATGAGTAAATAATTGCTTGATTCAGTTAATCACGCAATTAGAAACTTTTAATCATTTGATGAGCAACAGTCGTCATATTAACTAATACAACGTCACAACAGTAGTGAGGTCTGCACAACTTATCACCGGGGGCAAACTACCTGCCCTCCAGGACACCTACACCACTCGATGTCACAGGAAGGCCAAAAAGAGCCACTCGAGCCACTGCCTGTTCACCCTGCTATCGTCCAGAAGGTGTTGTCAGTACAGGTGCATCAAAGCAGGGACCGAGAGACTGAAGAACAGCTCCTATCTCAAGGTCATCAGACTGTTGAACAGCAATCACTAACACTGAGTGGCTTCTGCCAACATATAGACTCAATCCCTAGCTACTTTTATAATGAACATTTGGATGTAATAAATGTATCACTTGTCACTTAAACAATGCCACTTTATGTGATGTTTCCATACCCTACATTACTCATCTCATATGTATATACTGTACTGTACTATACCATCTAATGCATCTTGCCTATGCCATACGGCCATCGCTCATCCATATATTTATATGTACATATTCTTGATAATTCCTTTACACTTGTGTGTATAAGGTAGTTGTTGTAAAATTGTTAGATTACTTGTTGGATATTACTGCGCGGTGGGTGCTAGAAGGACAAGCATTTTGCTACACTCGCATTAACATTTGCTTACCATGTGTATGTGACCAATAACATTTGATTTGATTTGAGCAGACACACCTCTGCCACACCTTCATTTCTTCAATCTCCACCCCATACAAATAGCGGGTGAATAGCATGCTTATGTTCAAATTCAGAATATGTGTAGAGAGAAAAGTGTATGAAAATGGAATTCTGCATGTGCTTCACTCAAGAATAAATTCCCCCCATAGAAAATATGTGAAGGTAAAACTGTTCTGGGCAACCATTATTAATTGCCTGTGCGCGTGTTTTATGTTGTGTTTAAAAAAAAATCAAATTGGCTACAGAAGATATGGGTGCAAAGTAACCTGCCATTCTAATGGTTGGTAAACTGATGCAGTAAAGTAGTGAGTAGCGCACCTCAAATGTTGGTTGTGACAATTGCAGTAAAAAAATATTTTTTAAGGTTTTCTATAATTATCTAGAACATAGCTTAATAACATAAACCCATGAAATAGCGATGATGTATTTTTAGGAATAAAGTGTGTTGTCAAGAGCTGTAAACAAAGACTTGCATTTTAGACAAACATGATGTGTCAGGCTGTCTCCAGAAAGGGTTCCCCTGGTTCGAGATATAGCTACTGTACAATACATATACACTTTGTGCACCCAAAACGGCACCTTATCCCCTATTTAGTGCACTACTTTTGACCAGAGTCCTAATGGCCATGATCAAAAGTAGGTGCATCAAAATTGGAATAGGGTACCATTTGGAATGTTCTTTGGCTTCATGGATTCAGCCCACTGCAACAGAGCGACACAAAAAAGAGGGGGGTTCCTTTTGAGTGGCACGATTGATTGTCTTTGTGTCAATTCACTGGCAGGCAGTGCTGTCATTTTCTCTGGCAAAGCTGTCTATCAGATTCATCCCACTATGGCCCTGTGGTATTTGATGTTATGAGTTTAGAAGTTGGTGATGCTGTTTTGGCACATGGGGTAAGACACAGGCATAGATCATGTATTTCTCTTCTTCAAAGGTGAAAGATGTGTACTGAGTTTTAATTGGAATTCTGAGGAATGTGTTTTGCATGATTGCTTTTTTTAAGAGCCTTTGGAGATCAATCGGAAACTCTATGTCAACATGAGAACCCAAAAGAGCCCTTTCACACACATATTTTTCTGTTTTATTTTTCCAGTTTCCACCTTATTCTCCTTAGTATCGTGATATATACTTTTTTAGACTGACAATAACAGCAAAGTTGCCTTAAGTTGTTAATTGAATGTGTCAATATGTGTCAAGTGCCTATGTATTGTTTACTTAGAGCTAATTGGGAATACATCAACCAGTGTTCCGTTAACCACTATACCTCATAAACTCAGAAAATAAAGAAACGTCCGCTCACTGTCAACTGCGTTTATTTTCAGAAAACTTAACATGTGTAAAAATTTGTATGAACATTGCAAGATTCAACAACTGAGACATAAACTGAACAAGTTCCACAGACATGTGACTAACATAAATGGAATAATGTGTCCCTGAACAAAGGGGGGAGGGGTCAAAATCAAACGTAAAAGTCAGTATCTGGTGTGGCCACCAGCTGCATTAAGTACTGCAGTGCATCTCCTCCTCATGGACTGCACAAGATTTGCCAGTTCTTGCTGTGAGATGTTACCCCACTCTTCCACCAAGGCACCTGCAAGTTCCCGGACATTTCTGGGGGGGAATGGATCAAGCCCTCACCCTCCGATCCAACAGGTCCCAGACGTGCTCAATGGGATTGAGATCCGGGCTTTTCGCTGGCCATGGCAGAACACTGACATTCCTGTCTTGCAGAAAATCACGCACAGAAGGAGCGGTATGGCTGGTGGCATTGTCATGCTGGAGGGTCATGTCTGGATGAGCCTGCGGGAAGGGTACCACATGAGGGAGGATGTCTTCCCTGTAACACACAGTGTTGCGATTGCCTGCTATGACAACAAGCTCTGTCGGATGATGCTGTGACAAACCGCCCCAGACCATGACGAACCCTCCACCTCCAAATTGATCGAGCTCCATAGTACAGGCCTTGTGTAACGCTCCTTCCTTCGATGATAACCGCAAATCCGGCCATCACCCCTGATGAGACAAAACTGTGACTCATCAGTGAAGAGCACTTTTTTGCCAGTCGTGTTTGGTCCAGCAATGGTGAGTTTGTGCCCATAGGCGACGTTGTTGCCGGTGATGTCTGGTGTGGACCTGCCTTATAACAGGCCTACAAGCCCTCAGTCCAGCCTCTCTCAGCCTATTGCGGACAGTCTGAGCACTGATTGAGGGATTGTGCGTTCCTGGCGTAACTCGGGCAGTTGTTGTTGCCATCCTGTACCTGTCCCGCAGGTGTGATGTTCGGATGTACCGATCCTGTGCAGGTGTTGTTACACATCCAGCTGTCCGTCCAGTCTCCCTGTAGTATTTTGCTGTAAGTATGGAACTTAAAGAAACACAATGGTGATGTCTCCAATGGGCAAGATTTACAGAACCGTATGTACCTACAAAGTTTGCCCCTATTATTTTCAGAGGTGGATATAACAGAGTTATAAAGTACTCTTAAATGCAATACTTTCTTTAATCACTCGCATTACTACACTTGAAACACTGAGTTTTAGCCAAGAAAGCTGAAAATTAATAGTAGCCTACACCTACCCAAGCATATCCGCATGTTGCCAATACACAGACATCAGGCATAAATAAGACACAGTACATATATTAATATCTATATCTCCTAAATTGCCTGATAAATAAAACAAATTATTAATTTGCAGTTGTATTGACACACCTTTATGAGATAAATGAGTTGATATTCCCGGGCATTTGAGATCTATGCCGATAACGGCCTTTGTCCCTCTTTATGTGGCTGAGGCTCAGACGTGAAGCCTTCATTGATCGGTGGTGGCTGATTATTACTCGCTGGTAAGTTATGCTATTATTCAGGTGCTCAAACTGAATTCATTCTCTGCAATTGATCTGCTTCATGCGGTACAATGGCCCGTGAGTGCGGGCTGTTTTCTTTTCGCTCCCAGAAAGAGCTTAACAGGCAATGTAACTTCTGTGTCTTACAACATGTCCACGTTCGTGCTGTCTGTCTGTCTGCTAGGCTAGGCTATACCCCCTCTCCCCTGTCTTGCTCTTTTAAAAATAATTTTCTCTCTCTTTCTCATCTCTCTCTTCTGCCTCTTTCATTCCCTTCTCTCTCTCGCTCTCTCTCTCAACTTCTCTCCATTTCTCCTCTCTCTCTTTTCAGCAATCAATAAGAATTCCCTGTCAGATAAAGGCTCTGTCAATCACACAGAATACAGATTGTTGTGATTTTAGAGAGGATAACACTGTATATACAGGTAACTTACAAAATAATGGAAACACTTGTGAGAGATGAGGGATACAAAGTATATTGAAAGCAGGTGCTTCCACACAGGTGTGTTCCTGAATTAAGCCATTAACGTCCCATCATGCTTAGGGTCATGTATACAAATGCTGGGCAGGTCATTAGTTTGGCTACCATGGCTATGCCCCATAGGATGACAATGCCCCAATCCACAGGGCATGAGTGGTCACTGAAAGGTTTGATGAGCATGAAAATTATGTAAACCATGGCCATAACAGTCACAGTCACCATCACCAGATCTCACCCCAATTGAATACTTATGGGAGATTCTGGACGCACCATCATCAAAATACCATCAACAAAACACCAAACACCAAATTTATTGTGGAATAATGTTGTTACATCCCTCTAATATCGTTCCAGATATTTGTGGAATCCATGCCTAGGTGCATTGAAGTTGTTCTGGCTCGTGCTGGCCCAATGCCCTATTAAAACACTTTATGTTGGTTTTTCCTTTATTTTTATATCTAGGTTTGCAATTGAACATTATTACATTTATAAAAATGATTCATTATGTTTTACAATATTGCCGTAAACCCAGTCCATCGATGGCTTGAATATTCCACAATCACACAGACCACAAAACAAACCAAACCGTTGTGTTAGAAGTAACTTGAGAAGCTGTTTACAGGTCTCACACTTCAAAAGAAGTGCCACCTTGAACCAGGTGTTCATGAGACACTTGTCAATTTATGTAATCATTTGAGGCTGCTGACTCTTTCTAAATGTCAAGGTGTCCAGAGCATTTGGTGGTGTGACTGCTGATAATTAACAGACTTATTTTAAAATGTTTAACTAGTGGCATGCATCAGGGGTGCAGTGAATCAACCTCCCTTTCAGACATTCGTTCACACACTTTCAAATCCTCAGTTAAATAAATACATCATTTACGAGATATGTTTCTTCGTACTGTTGGATTCGACATTTTGAACATTGAGATATTAAATAAATGATAGAGACGAAGCATAGAATATGAGGAGTGAAAGAGACTGGGGTTTATGTCAGAAGTTAATGGTTCTCTGTAGAAAGACAGATGGCTTTGGAATGTTGGGTGGACAGGAGGAGAGCAACGCGTTGATATAGGGGAGACAGACGGACATCTGTGGATTAGGTGAAGGAGGGGTTGAGGTCAAGAGGTGAGGTCAGATCCCCTGAAGGGAGTAATAGGGGTTTAGTATCCTGTTAATCTTTTCCTGTAGAACCATAAGATGTAAGGATTGGAGAGAAGGAGGGGTGTCTTAAGTGGGATATATATCTGTGATGGGAGAAATGTTGGGTTGTCTGAATTACAGCTGAACAGATCCTTGGGGAGAAATAAACTTGGTTAAAGCTTCTCTATTGTCCGCGAGTTACTTACTCTGAAAAATAAGAACCTAACAGTACCCTTAGTACATTGCTGTAGCTGTCATTTAATTTGCATGAGACTATTCCCTTCCAACTCCATTACTATGCATCTATGGCTCCGACTCTGAGCTTTGGGTCTATGGGTAAGAATCGGACTCGGACTGTCACCAAAACTAATCCCAGATCTGACCAATGTCAGTCTGTCTATTTAAGCCATCGGAACTGGATATCTCAGACTATTCAAACTGAGACCTGATAGGCTTGACCATTTGTGAGTGTTATCTTGCCCAGACTTAAAACCCCATTTCAAAAACACCTGGGAATCGACTTTTTCCTCACATGTAGCTATTGAGGCAACACACTTTGTAATGTTTCCATAAGCTCTGATCTTTTTCTCTGGAGTTGATGGCCCGCATGAGGACAGGCCAGATTGCATATTTTGTCACAGAGAATTCCCCGTGGATACTTAATTGGTTTCAGTGAAGGCTCATTTCTCTGGTGGTATAGCTGTGAGCATCGACATGTACACACAAATCCCCCTCATGGGCACCTGCTTATTCTTTCTCCCGAGACACAATACAACTGAGCTTGAGTGTTAACCCCTCAGAGCAGCATTTCTGCTGACATATATCAATTCCTAAAATGTTTATAGGAAGTTTGGTAGAGTATGTTCAATTATGTATATTTTTTTGATATAGCATGATTTGTCTATTCAGAATTCCAGGGAGTTATCCCTTGAATGTTGAAAAAATGCTCTTTTAAAAGTTGTCAAATCCTGAAATGTGACTAGGTGTTTTAATAATACTCAGGGATAAAGTTCTCACACTGTTAACCCCAATGTGATGTCATTATCCAAAACCTTTGAGGAAACCTGTTGCACTTAATATGTCTGAGTACAGTTACTTAATTAATCCATAGGAGTCCAAGCCCAGTCTAAGTCGGGGGAGGGGGTATTGTTTTAATTAAGAAGGTCATGCCAATGATCATTTTGCTATTTTATTTAGAATGTTAAGATCCCTTAACGTATCAAAAAAACTATATTTAAATATGTTTTAAACACATTGAATAAAAGATTCACTACATGGAACAATAGACAGTCCCCCCCCAGAAAATCAAAGGAAGTTTGTATTTAACCCAGATTTTTGGCACTTAATAGTCTAGGCCCTGTCTAAACCGAGGGGAGAGATTCTACTAAACTATAAGGAATTGCTTTAAGAGGGTCATACCAAAGATGCATTGAATAACAGGGGGGGTCTATATTTGAGTTATATCAGCTGTTAAGATTTTAGTAATACCACCATTAATCCATGCCGCCTATATAATTTCCCAGTGTGCCTTGCCTTTTCAAGTGAATTGTAAAGTTACCACCCATGACTGTATTTGTTAGTAACAGAGACATGGTTGTTGAATTCACTCATTTTCTACCTTGTGGCCTTCAAGTGAGTTCCTAGGTGTATGTCATCATTGTATTTAAACTCTTTATGACAATATATATCTCATATGGCCTTATTTTGAACACTAGCTATACCCTAATACAGTGGCCTGAAACTCATGGTTTACAGGTGTCACGCCCTGACCATAGAAAGCTTTTCATTCTCTATGTTGGTTAGGTCGGGGTGTGACTAGGGTGGGTCAGCTAGGTGCTTTATATTTCTATGTTGGCCTGGTATGGTTCCCAGTCAGAGGCAGCTGTTCATCGTTGTCTCAGATTGGGGATCATATTTAGGCAGCCATTTCATCTTTGTGTTTTGTGGGATCTTGTTTTGTGTAGCTACCTGTGAGCTGCCCAGAACGTCACGCTTTCTCTTCTCTTCTCTTCCTCTTTCTCTTCTGTTTTGTTTGGTGAGTTTATTCATTATTAAACATGTGGAATTCTACGCATGCTGCGCCTTGGTCCAATCATTATAACGATCATGACAACAGGCCACATCATGCCTGCAATTAGGGTTGCAAAAATCCAATGACAAATTCCCAGATAAAAACTATACAGGAATCTTACAACTGGGATTTCTGAAAATCTGGGAAGTCACATTATGCTGACTTGCAAAGTGTTATGTAATTTCTATTGGAATCCAGTCGGAATTTTTATTCATCCGCCACCTGCATTCATAATGACTGCCATTGCTAGGAACAATGTGAGCAAACTTCATAAGCCATTTAAATGGGAACAACCATTTCAGTAACGGGTGCAAAAAGCTAACTAAATGAGTGGATTAGTTTACAGAAATCTGTGATTTATCTTTGTGTAGCATAAGATTAATCAATCAATCACTTTAATGTACATGGAAAAACACAGATATTTAAAACATTTAAAAATATATATATAGTCCTGCAGTAGATCATGCTGGGTTAAAAGTGAATTTGTTATCATAATTTAACAAAAAAATGGTTGAGTTTTGAGTCAGTACCACCAAAATGTCTTGCGGTTTACAGTGCATTCCCAACCAAGTGGGAACCAGTCAAAACACTAATTAAACACTAATATAACACACATAATATTTTTCAAACAATTCTCATTTACTGGGACTTCTGACTTCAGAAGACACACCAAAGAAGGACAAGCTAAACAATACAGGAGGACAGTGATCCTCCCCATTTCCCCTGAGGCACAAAGCTGAATCCCAAATTGCCCAGGCACTCTCTAATATCTACTGTTTGTATGAATGTCACTGCTATTTCAATTAATTTCCATTGACTCCCGTCTAAAGAGATGCTTGTCGCTTGTCCGCCTCCCATCTCCCATACGGCAGGGCCTATTTGGGTACAGAGTGGCTGAGGCTGCATCTCAAATGCCCCCCTATTCCCTATATAGTGCATTGCTTTTGAACAGGGCCCATAGGGAACCTGATAAGGCTCTGTTCAAAAGTAGTGCACTATATAGGGAATAGGGTGGCATTTGGGAGGCAATGGCTGAGTGTGATGAGGCCAGACCGTTGAATATTGCTGGCGAAATAAGAGAAGGCGGCAGTCTTGAAATGGGAATCCCAGAGAGAGGGACGTCCTGTCAGCCTTGTCTATGCTGGGATTATCCCAGAGAAGAGACACCGTTTTTATTGGTCTGTGTATTCTCTCGCTCTCTCTCAGACTTTCAGTCTAATAACTCTCGCTCTCTTTCTCTCCCTCTCTATTGAGCTCTCTTGCCGCTTTCTTTCTCTCTCTCCCTTTCTCAATTTTCTGTCTCTTTTTTTTGTTGCACACTGTGGCCCCTCTGTCTCTGACAGCTGTCAAGGTCTCACCACTCTCCTTTCTTTTCTCTGTTCATTTTCCTCCGGCTTAAGATGTTTCCATGAAGGACAGCGTGCGACTCTGGCTGGATACCGAACGCAGTTTTATAAACAGAGCTCTATTTTCTGTGAGATGAAGGACATCACTAGCCCTTCGAAGTGAAAAAGCAGGATATGGCAATTGTGACTTTGTTTGTTTTACCATTTGTTATTTTTACATTAGGTTAAATAATATTAGCATTAACAAAGCCTATATAAATGCTGCATGAGCCTCTACCATGTTAAGATGCAATTGCTGTTTATCAACATAAAGGCAGCGTTGTAGTATATTATCTGCATTACCACACTAACGTTACCTCGTCATAATTATTAATAAACTGTGAATATTCTGCATTATACACTGTGCACAAAACATTATGAACACCTGCTCTTTCCATGACATAGACTGACTAGATGAATTTAACCTGACCTACCAATTGTGACTAGTTTCAGGAGATGTTGCAAGTCACGACTTCACAGGAGAGGCATTTGAACATTTATTTGAACTAGCTAACATTGAACACCATTCTCTATTTCTCTCTCACACATACACACATCGCATGAATTAACTCAAAGGGATATTCTCAATTGCATACTCCTCACGTCCTCTCTCCTCACCTCCTTCTAAAAACCCATTGGATGAGAAAGCAAGAGGCGATAGGAAGCAAAGTGTATGCAATTGAGATTCCTCCATAGTACACACATACTCTCAGGTATACGCCTACATCTCCTCCAAATTCCCACGATGTCCTCACTCTCAAATGTGCACGGTCCACATTATCTCGCTCTGTCCGCCCGCACGCCTAGGTGGGTCGCTGGTGTTGAGCGTGGGCTCCATCATGATGCCCATCGGAGGGAGACTGATGGAGGTTGGCAGACAGGCATTTAGGGAGGTGTCCGTCTGCTCCTCACGGCGAGGCAGCGCCAGCCTCCATCCATCTCCATTACAGCTGTCCACATGGCAGTGGGCAGGGGACAGCTTCCCCAAGAAAGACTGAAGACAGGGGGGAGGGAGAGAGGGGAGGAGATTCTGTCATAAACCCTGTTTCACTGCCTATGACTTCTTTTCCTCCATCTAAATGGTGTCGTTGTAAAACAGAAAAGGAGGAAAGAGTGCATCCACTGGGGGCCCCCACTGAATGCACTTTAAGTTTTTTGCTCTACGTAGCTGATTATAGTAACCAAGTCATCATCAAGCATGGATGATTTGAATCAGCTGTGTAGTGTTACGACTAAAACCAAAACATGCACCCAGGGCAAAACAGACCAAAAGGATATGGCAAAATGTTCAACCATTTAAGGTTATGTACTTGCTTCCAGTTAAATCTGTCCCCTATACATTTTTAATTGATGGGGCACTATAACCTAGTTAAATTCAGTGGTATAAAGTATTTCAATAAAAATACTTTAAAGTACTAATTAAGTAGTTTTTTGGGGGTATCTGTACTTTACTCTTTATATTGTTGACACATTTTACTTCACTACATTCCTAAAGAAAATAATGTACTTTTTACTCCATACATTTTCCCTGACACCCAAAAGTACTAGTTACATGTTGAATGCTTAGCAGGACAGGAAAATGGTCCAATTCACACACTTATCAAGAGATCAAGTAGTCATCCCTACCGCCTCTGATCTGGCAGACACACCAAACACAAATGCATCATTTGTAAATTACGTATGTTGGAGTGTAGCCCTGGCTATCCGTGCATTTTAAAAACAACATAATGGTGCCGTCTAGTTTGCTTTACATGAGGAATTTTAAATGATTTATACTTTAACTTTTGATACTTTAGTATATTCTAGCAATTACATTTACTTTTGATACTTAAGTGTATTTAGAACCAAATACTTTTAGACTTTAACTCAAGTAGTATTTTACTGGGTGACTTTCACTTGAGTAACTTTCTATTAAGGTATCAATACTTTTACTCAAGTATGAGGACTGGGTACTTTTTCCACCACTGGTTAAATTGGTACAGCATTCTAACTCGCGGGTGCAACAAATATAGCCTCTTACAAGGCACACCTCAAAATATGTTAATTCAGAAACAACAATACCATGCACCCACTATTGGTCAAAAGGTTTTTGTCACTCTAAAGATACGCTACAGTACTGCATTCTGTGGGGTGGAATTACAGTACCCTTCGAAATACAGTAATCATTTCCCTTCCCGCTAACGTATCCCACAATGTACCATCATTTACAGTATCCTGCAGTTATATGTTTCAGAGTATTTTACTGTTGATAAGACAAAAACATATCGTATAATGTACAGTTTTCTGTTATAGTGTGTTTGCTGAGTCAAATACAGTGGTTGACTCCCTTACTAAGGAGATTTGAATGATTAATGTGTCTTTTCCCTCATACACAACGCATGCCTACCCATAAAGATACAGAGACGTTAAGTCTATTGGTTCATTATACCACAAATATGCTAATTGCCATTAGTTTGATGGGATTAATGAACATCTCAGCGTGATAATCTTCTGGGAGAAAGTGTTGACAAAACAGACATAGTAAATCACTCTAAATGATCTGTTTGTGGGGCTCGTTGATAGCTTGTTACCGCGGTGATGCGGTTGTTTTCATCAGCATCAGCATTTCCTCTGCGACAATAATGATCACTTTGGATGAGGAGGGGAAAATGAAAAAACAAAAAGAGTTTTTGCAATGATAAACGTCCTGATGATACACCCTCAAGGAAAACACCCCTGCTCTCCACTCTCCGTCACAGTCATGTGTTGGCGATGGGTAGCGATTGCGATGCCAGCCCAAAGTGGTGTGTGTGTGTGAACCTTTCTGCGTGTTTGTGCAATACCAGCTCAAAGAGGTGTGCGTGTTTGTGCATGTACGTTCCTGTGTGTGTGTGTGTGTGTGTGTGTTGTGTGCATGTTCGTGTGTGTACGTTCCTGTGTGTGTGTTTGTTTGTTTGTTTGTTTGTTTGTTTGTGTGCGTGTGTGTGTGTGTGTGTGTGTGTGAGTGAGTGAAGGGATGGGGGAAATGGTCTTCAAACTGGGCCGTCTTCCAGTCACTCTGCTTCATTACATCCATATATTTCCCTCGGCAGCACCACTGGAACTCAATTTCCCCTTAGTTACATCTAGAAAAGCCTACTGAGACAGCCACTGTGTCTCCTGACACCAAAGGTCAATTTTGGGGGGGGAAATACTTAATCCGACACCTTCCATCACATCAGCATGGGTGTGTTGATCTGTTGCATTGGAAACACTGGCTTGGGAGATGCTGAAATCCAAGTCTGGTGTTTGAGCTGGAATTATCGTAGTAACATTTTTCTATGTTGAAAGTATTTGCTCTAAACTCTTCTAAAAAGTCAAATTAAAAGAGGTATAACAAGGCCTGAAGTTCGATCTCCTTCCTCATATGAGCGCCCTGTCAGACTAACCTTTGACCTATGATGCAGTTCCTGTTGAGGCAGGAAGTGACTCAGGCTGGCAATTTTCTCACACGAATGTGCAAGAAATAACAAACTCATTTAAAATATTCAGCACTGCTTCAATGATTTGATTATGAGGCAAATATTGAACCACAGTTTAGCAAACTGGTTGAAGAATCATGACCCAACAAAATTCGACCAGCTGTAACAGCTGATACTCCTGAGTTAAAACCAGGAGGGGTCGGTGGAGCTGGAGCTACAGTACTTCAAATGAGCACAGCCTGGCATGATATTGACCAGTCACAACAGTTACAAGTGAGTGAAAGCAGAAAACACTGTGGAGTCAGCTTACCACCAAACTAACCAACCCAGCTTACCACCAAACTAACCAACACAGCTTACTACCAAACTAACCAACACAGCTTACTACCAAACTAACTAACCCACCCCCCAAAAAAAAAAAAAAATTATATATATATATATATATATATATATATATATATATATATATATATATATATATAGGCCTTGAGTGCCTTGAGTGAAATTTGGAGCAAAATCATTTGGGCACACATCAGAGTCCTTACTTATGAGCCTCCCAAGCAAGAGTGTTTCCTTGTGTTCTGACAGTCAAAATACCCTCTCCTTATTTACTCAGAAATGCTCCCTGAGAGGCAGGCATCCCAAGTTTTCCAATGAGCCAAATTAGCAAATCATTAATAATAAGTTGCGATGACAACATCAGAGAGTGGGTCATCATAGTAATAGGATGGAGAGTCACCTACTGTAAGTAGCATCAATCAAACAGATTGTTTGACAGACACCTTGTAGTACTGTATTGCGGATATTTGATAGGATAGATTGTGACAGTCTTTGAGGAGGAATAACCTGTTGACAGTGGTTTAGTTAATTGACGTGATGGGAGAAGAGTTGGAAAAGGTATAGAGAGACAGAGAGGCCCATAGAGCAAGGTGGAGGAACTGTCTATGTTGAAATATTCAACACACTTTCCAGTGGAAATTTTAGCATTTAAATATTGGTGGGGCAAACCAAAGAATGTGGGATGCATGCCAGCAAAGCCACAACACTAAACAATACAGTAATTGCACTATAATGGTGACAAACAGTGCCCACAAGCTGATAGGGCCTACATAAAGCTGTTACAACAGCAGAGTCCCAACAGCTTACCACTGCTACACCTGGCTGAGCCTTATCTAGCAGCAAACCAGTTCATTCAGCCTCATTTACTGCCTTTTGTCACACCCTGATTTGTTTCACCTGTCTTTGGGATTGTCTTCACCCACCTCCAGGTGTCGCCTATCTTCCCCATTATCCCCTGTATAATTATACCTGTGTTCTCTGTTCGTCTGTTGCTAGTGCATCTTGTTTGTCAAGTCAACCAGCGGTTTTGCCTCTGCGCCTGCTTGTCTCAGTCTCTCTTTTTCCTCACTCTCCTGGTTTTGACCCTTGCCTGTCCTGACTCTGAGCCCGCCTGCCTTACCACTCTGCCTGACCCTAAGCCTGCCTGCACCTTTGCCCCACCTCTGGATTATTGACCTCTGGATATTCTCCAGCCTATATGATTGTGTTAGCCCACTGACCTTAAGCCTACACCCCAAGTATGATTACTCAGCATGTGAGCATGGTTCACTGAACCACCTCTGTCATACACAAATAAACAAATTAACATGAACTAAATGTAACTAAAGATAAATCAAAAGTTAAACATTGAATATGATTTGTGTACATGCTGGAGGGTCATGTCTGGATGAGCCTGCGGGAAGGGTACCACATGAGGGAGGAGGATGTCTTCCCTGTAACACACAGCGTTGAGATTGACTCCACAACACGGCGGATATCTGCTTGGGTTGTTTTGGTCTCTGAGCGCCGTACTCAGATTATTGCATGGTGTGCTTTTTCTGTAAAGCTTTTTTGAAATCTGAGCCATATTACTTCAACAGTATTTAACATTAGATCGTCTCTAAGCATTACAGGAATGTGATTCTGAATATAGACCGCAACTTGGCATTTCTGTATTTTCGGGAAAGATGTTAAAACCTTGTATTGCTACCACTGTATCATCAAAATGTATTATCTGTGTGAGTTTCAGAGATAGTCAGAATATGAATGCAAGCAAGTTATTGACTTCATGGACATTGTTTCTTAGGCTACATATGTTAACATGGGCTACTTTTAGCATTTTTCTGGGTTGCTTGATTGTTTTGAATGCTTTACTAGGAAGCTTATCCAAGGTAGACGTACTCATGTTATTTACATTGGAGCCGATAGTGCAGGGTGAGCTGCAAAGTGGTCATCCAACTATTGCACACCACCTCAGTGCTAAAAGTGTATCTCTGGTTTATAGGCTCATGATTACTGCTTACAATAGCTGTAGGATAAACAGATGTATTCAGTTCAATTAGGGGTACATCAATTAAATGACTTACATTGTGTTTGCCAATGCCCCTAAGATCATATACATTTTAAGCAGCATTATGACGACTCAGTGTCACAATGGTAGGGATAAACTGAGCTGGTCCAAGACAATAGTGTTTGTCTCTTCTACTTTTGATTGAGAGGTGCCTGTGTAGTGACACTGGCCTTGGTGAAATGAGCTTGGACAGGATATCAGGTCCAATGTCACATATTGTATCTGTATAAAGACTGTTTTTATGCAACAGTTGTGGAGTCATGCACAACAGACTGTAATGATGTAATAAAGTGACAACCTCAGCAAACTCAGCAACAACAAAAAATGACACTTTTTCAGGACCCTGTCTTTCATAGATAATTCATAAAAATCCAAATAACTTCACAGATCTTCACGGTGAAGGGTTTGAACACTGTTTTCCATGCTTGTTCAATGAACCATAAATAATTTATATTTTTTATTTTTTATTTCCCCTTTATTTAACCAGGTAGGCTAGTTGAGAACAAGTTCTCATTTGCAACTGCGACCTGGCCAAGATAAAGCATAGCAGTGTGAACAGACAACACAGAGTTACACATGGAGTAAACAATTAACAAGTCAATAACACAGTAGAAAAAAAAGAGAGAGTCTATATACATTGTGTGCAAAAGGCATGAGGAGGTAGGCGAATGATTACAACTTTGCAGATTAACACTGGAGTGATAAATGATCAGATGGTCATGTACAGGTAGAGATATTGGTGTGCAAAAGAGCAGAAAAGTAAATAAATTAAGGAACATGCACCTGTGGAACGGTCATTAAGACACTAACAGCTTACAGACAGTAGGCAATTAAGGTCACAGTTATGAAAACTTAGGACACTAAAGTGGCCTTTCTACTGACTCTGAAAAACACCAAAAGAAAGATGCCCAGGGTGCCTGCTCATCTGCGTGAACATACCTTAGGCATGCTGCAAGGAGGCATAAGGACTGCAGATGTGGCTAGGGCAATGAATTGCAATGTTCGTACTGTGAGATGGATAAGACAGCACTACAGGGAGACAGGACGGACAGCTGGATAGTCCTCTCAGTGGCAGACCACGTGTAACAACACCTACACAGGATCAGTACAGCCGAACATCACACCTGCGGGACAGGTACAGTATGGCAGGAATGCACAATCCCTCCATCAGTGCTCAGACTGTCCGCAATAGGCTGGACTGAGGGCGTGCAGGCCTGTTGTAAGGCAGGTCCTCACCAGAAATCACCGGCAACAACGTCGCCTATGTGCACAAACTCAGCGCCGCTTGACCAGACAGGGGTGATGGTTGGATTTGTGTTTATCGTCGAAGGAATGAGCGTTACACCGAGGCCTGTCATCTGGAGCGGGATCGATTTGGAGGTGGAGGTTCCGTCATGGTCTGGGGCGGTTTGTCACAGTATCATCGGACTAAGCTTGTTGTCATTGCAGGCAATCTCAACGCTGTGTGTTACAGGGAAGACTTCCTCCTCCCTCATGCGATACCCTTCCCGCAGGCTCATCCTGACATGACCCTCCGTCATGACAATGCCACCAGCCTTACTGCTCATTCTGTGTGATTTCAGGCCTCCTGGGCCATATACAGCGTTCCTCACAGAGTTCTATGAATTCCTATCGGACCCTGTAGTCATAGTAGATAATATTCACATTTTTGGTGACTTTAATATTCACGTGGAAAAGTCTACAGACCCACTGCAAAAGGCATTCAGAGCCATCATCGACATGTCTCCGGACCTACTCACTGCCACAGTCATACTCTGGACCTAGTTTTGTCGCATGGAATAAATGTGGATCTTAATGTTTTTCCTCACAATCCTGGACTATCGGACCACCATTTTATTATTTTTGCAATCGCAACGCATAATCTGCTCAGACTCCAACCAAGGATCATCAAAAGTCATGCTGTAAATTCTCAGACAACCCAAAGATTCCTTGATACCCTACCAAACTCCCTCTGCCTAACCAAGGACGTCAGAGGACAAAAATCAGTTAACCACCTAACTGAGGAACTCAGAGATGCTTGTTCTAGTTCCCAAGAAACAAACAGATCTTCTGTTGACTCTGACAATTAATCTTGATGGTTGTACAGTCGTCTCAAATAAAACTGTGAAGGACCTCGGCGTTACTCTGGACCCTGATCTCTCTTTTGACTAACATATCAAGACTGTTTCAAAGACATATTTTTTCCCATCTACGTAACATTGTAAAAATCAGAAATATTCTGTCCAAAAGTGATGCAGAAAAATTAATCCATGCTTTTGTTACTTCTAGGTTAGACTACTGCAATGCTCTACTTTCCGGATAAAGCACTAAATAAACTTCAGCTCCTAGAATCCTGACTAGAACCAACAAATGTGATCATATTACTCCAGGCCGGTCTCAGGCCTCCTAATTGTCCCTAGAATTTCTAAGCAAACAGCTGGAGGCAGGGCATTCTTCCATTTTTATGGAATGGTCTGCCTACCCATGTGAGAGACGCAGACTCGGTCTCAACCTTTAAGTCTTTATTGAAGACTAATCTCTTTAGTAGGTCCTATGATTGAGTGTAGTCTGTCCCAGGAGTGTGAAGTTGAACGGAAAGGCACTGGAGCAACGAACCGCCCTTGCGTTCTCTGCCTGGCAGGTTCCCCTCTCTCCACTGGGATTCTCTGCCTCTAACTCTATTACAGGGGCTGAGTCACTGGCTTATTGGTGCTCTTCTATGCCGTCCCTAGGAGGGGTGAGTCACTTGAGTGGGTTGAGTCACTGACATGGTCTTCCTGTCCGGGTTGGTGCCCCCCTTGGGATGTGCCGTGGCGGAGATCTTTGTGGGCTTTACTCGGCCTTTTCTCAGGATGGTAAGTAAGTTAGTGGTTGAAGATATCCCTCTAGTGGTGTGGGGGCTGTGCTTTGGCAAAATGAGTGGGGTTATATCCTGCCTGTTTGGCCCTGTCTGGATGGGGCCACAGTGTCTCCTGACCCCTCCTGTCTCAGCCTCCAGTATTTATGCTGCAGTAGTTTGTGTCGGGGGGCTAGGGTCAGTATTTCTGACCTGTATTTCTCCTGTCTTATCCGGTGTCGTGTGTGAATTTAAGTACGCTGTCTCTAATTCTCTCTCTCTTTCTTTCTTTCTCTCTCTCAGAGGACCAGAGCCTTAGGACCATGCCTCAGGACTAACTAGCATGATGACTCCATTCTGTCCACAGTCCACCTGGCCGTGCTGCTGCTCCAGTTTCAACTGTTCTGCCTGTGGCTATGGAACCCTGACATGTTCACCGGACGTGCTATCTGTCCCAGACCCTCTGTTGTCAACTCTCTAGAGACAGCAGGAGCGGTAGAGATACTCTCAATGATCGGCTATGAAAAGCAAACTGACATTTACTCCTGAGGTGCTGACCTGTTGCACCCTCGACAACTACTGCGATTGTTATTATTTGACCCTACTGGTCATTTATGAACATTTGAACATCTTGGCCATGTTCTGTTATTGTGCCAGAACATCTTGGCCATGTTCTGGCACAGCCAGAAGAGGACTGGCCACCCCTTATAGCCTGGTTCCTCTCTTGGTTTCGGCCTTTCTAGGGAGTTTTTCCTAGCCACCGTGCTTCTACACCTGCATTGCTTGCTGTTTGGGGTTTTATGCTGGGTTTCTGTACAGCACTTAGAGATATCATCTGGTGTAAGAAGGGCTATATAAATACATTTGATTTGATTTCCTGCAAGACAAGAATGTCAGTGTTCTGCCATGGCCAGCGAAGAGCCTGGATCTCAATCACATTGAGCACATCTGAGACCTGTTGGATCCGAGGGTGAGGGCTAGGGCCATTCCCCCCAGAATTGTCCGGGAACTTGCAGGTGCCTTGGTGGAACAGTGGGGAAACATCTCACAGCAAGATCTGGCAAAGCTGGTTCAGTCCATGAGGAGAAGATGCACTGCAGTACTTAATGCATCTGGTGGCCACACCAGATACTGACTTTTACTTTTGATTTTGACCCACCCTTTGTTCAGGGACACATTATTCAATTTCTGTTAGTCACATGTCTTTGGAACTTGTTCATTTTATGTCTGTTGTCATACAAATATTAACACATGTTACGTTTGCTGACAATTAACACAGTTGACAGTGAGTGGATGTTTCTTTTGCCGAGTTTAGTATTGTCACATTCTGACCATCGTTCGTGTGTGTTTTCCTTGTTTTAGTGTTGGTCAGGACGTGAGCTGGGTGGGCATTCCATGTTGTGTGTCTGGTTTGTCTATTTCTATGTTTGGCCTGATATGGTTCTCAATCAGAGGCAGGTGTTAGTCATTATCTCTGATTGGGAACCATATTTAGGTAGCCTGTTTTGTGTTGGGTTTTGTGGGTGTTTGTTCCTGTCTTTGTGTTTGTGGCACCAGATAGGACTGTTTTGGGTTTTTCACGTTTCTTGTTTTGTAGATTGTTGTACTTTCATCTTTATTAAAGATGCACAAAACTAACCACGCTGCATTTTGGTCCGCCTCTCTTTCCCCAGAAGAAAACCATTACAAGTATCTTAAATATACTGTGTGAACACCTATGGTCTTCCATAAAAAAGCACCCTATGTATACGTTTTTTTTTTCTTTAGATATTAAGCGTATGTTGTGCAATATAATGCATTATGCACAGCTCATAAGGTGTTATAAATTTGCTTATAATGCATTCTGAAGCTAGTATTCATATGAAGTGTTGCTCAACTTTCAAGTCTCTTTCCTCCACCTCTCTCCCTCTCTCTGTTCCCATCTACCTCTCCTCACCCACTTTCTGTTCTCTTGCTCTCTCTCTTCCTCCCCACCTCTCACGCTCTCTCTTACTAATCACTACAGAAGCTTCGTCAGTGTGAGCAGCCTTTAGATTTACCCTTATACACATGGGGGGGGACTGTGTCGAGGGGAGAGAGGTTAAAACCAGAGGCTGCCAGCTGGTGTGTAATCACTATTTTAACCTCCTTTGTCATTAATCTTTGTCAGAGATTCCAGCACGGGCTCTGCCACCCATGACAGCCCATCAGCTCACGACAGTTCAAGGGAGTTTGGGACAGGATGGGGGTGTTAAGTGGAGATGGGGTGGGTGGGTTGTAATGAAGGGTTAAGGGAGACATTCAGTACATTTGAGGACTTTAGTCTCTGTGGTGTGGAGGCTAGCCTTAATAAAGGCCAGGTACCACACCCTAATAGTGATTTAGTTTTTCCTTTATCACAAACCTTTACCAGTTGAATGTATTTAGATACAAATATACTACTGTAGTATCATTAAAGGCTTTTTAGAGTTACAACTCGAGACTTAAGTACAGTTTAGTATTTAATTCTAATTTTGAATTTTTCTTTGATGCACCTGGCTTAAACTCCCTGAAGCTTTCATAATCAGTTTTTAGGCAGACATAGGAAATAGCTACGGATAGCGGAAAGCAAACTCCCGTTTTGAGTCACTACTGCCATCTATTGGTAAACATAAATATACCAGGTCACTACATTCCCCCCCATTTAAAGCTAATAACCCAACTTAATTCCATTCTGAGCTATGCTATTTCCTTTTTTACATAAAAAAAATAACTCCTTCTGGATCTGAAAAAGTCTGGCGGACGTCTCTCTAATATAGCGTCTCAGAGGTGGTGTAGCTGGTGCTACCAGATCTTCACCCCTTGATGGTGAAACAAAGTCCTTTTGTGGAGACTTCACAGGAGGAGGTCGTGCCGGAATGGTGGTCTCAGGAAGTTGAGCATTGTTGGTCTCAGGTGGTTTGTCCAACTGCAACTCTGGGGAACGTTCCAATGTCCTGTCCTGCTCGTTTAAGTATTGATCCAAATATCCAGATGGAACTGGAATTCGAGCTTGGATCTGATCCACGTGTCTCCTTAGTCTTTGTCCACTTCCAATGATCACAGTATAAGATATTGGTCCTGAGCAATCCTCAATGGTAGCTGGAATCCATTTAGGACCAAACCCATAGTTTCTTGTATAGACATCATCTCCAAGTGAGAAACTTCTGAGTTTGGCTCGGGTGTCATGATTCCATTTTTGATTCCATTGCTTTTGTTGTATTTTCATTTTCAGGTCTGGTCTGATGAGATCCAAGGTTGACCTTAACTTCCTTGACATCAACATTTCTGCAGGTGACAACCCGGTTGTAGCTTGAGGAGTAATCCTGTACCTAAACAAGAATCTTGACACCTTTGTTTCAATGCTGGGCCTTGCATCTTCCTCATCCCCTCCTTCAAGGTCTGAACCGCACGTTCTGCTAATCCGTTTGAAGATGGGTGAAAAGGGGCCGACGTTACATGCTGAATTCCATTTTGTTTCATAAAACTTGTGAATTCAGTGCTTGTAAAACAAGTAGCATTGTCACTAACCAACATTTGCGGCAATCCCATAACACTGAAGCTTTGTCTCAACTTCTCAATCGTAGCGTACAATGTTGACGTGTTCATGTGGTAAACATCCATCCACTTTGAATGAGAATCAATCAGCACAAAGAACATTTTTCCTAGGAAAGGTCCAGCGTAGTCCACATGTAGTCGTGTCCATGGTTTTTCTGGCCATTCCACTGGATGTAATGGCGCGGTGGGGGGTGACTTCCTGTTACTCTGACAATCTGCACACCGGCTAACTTCATTTTCCAGATCGTGGTCCATCTTTGGCCACCAGACATATGACCTTGCTAGGCCTTTCATTCTCGACATACCTGGAATGCGACTGATGCAATAAATTCAGTAGCAAACCCCGCCCTTGTGGTGGAATAACTACTCTTGAACCCCACAGAACACATCCATCTGAGCATGATCTGAGGCTCGGTCACTGTAGGTAAATTCATGCACTTGCACGTAACATCCTTTGAAGTCCATTGCCTGAGTTGGGCTGTGTTCACCGGTACATCATCCAACACATCGATCATCAAAACCTGGACATTTTCTTCTTCCTGAATGATGATTTCTGGAACGGGCAGCCTACTCAGAGCATCAGCATTCCCATAGTTTCTACCTGGTTTGTAAATTATTCTGTACTCATAGGCCCTGAGCCACACAGTCCAACGTTGAACTCTTGGAGAGACCATTTGTGGTACTGGCTTTTGTTCATGGAACAGAGAGATCAGAGGCTTATGGTCAGTCACGATAGTGAATGTTCTCCCGTACAAGTACTTGTGGAATCTCTGTATTCCGAATATGACAGCCAGTCCTTCCTTGTCCAGCTGAGAGTACTTTGTCTCCGCTGGCGTCAACGTTCTTGACATGAACCCGATAGGTTTCTCTGCACCACTCTCCATCCGGTGGGATAGCACCGCCCCCACACCATACGATGAGGCATCATACGATAAGGTGAGATCTCTGTCTGCTGAGTAGTACACTGGCACTTCAGCTGATTGCAGTAACACCTTTGACTTTGCAAAAGCTTCTTCCAGTCGTTCTGACCATTTCCAGGCCACATCCTTCCTTAGCAGTTGATACAGAGGAGCTAAGAGGGTAGAGAGGTTCGGGAGGAAGCGATTATGACAATTCAGTAAGCCTATATAGGCTTTCAGCTCTGTAACGTTTGTCGGAGCTGGAGCTCCCACAACAGCCCTCACATTAGTTTTGACAGTGTGTAACCCCTTGGCATCCACCTTGTGACCCAGGTACTGCACTTCATCAGCTAACAGTGTACACTTGCTCCTCTTCAGCCGGAGACCGGCGTCCTCCATCCTCCTCCAAACTTCACCTAAGTTTCTGAGATGTTCCTCCTTCGTGACTCCCGTGACAAGAATGTCGTCGAGGTATACCGCTACCTTGGGTATCCCCTGCAGAATTCCCTCCATAGTTCTTTGGAAGATAGCCGGTGCAGAAGACACACCGAAAGGTAAGCGGTTATAGGTAAACATCCCTCTGTGGGTGTTTATGGTCAGGTACTTCTGTGAAGCTTTATCCATTAGCACTTGCTGATATACGTGACTCATGTCCAGTTTTGTAAACTGGTGCCCTCCGGTTAACGTTGAAAGCAAATCCTTCACTTTGGGTATGGGGTACTGCTCCAGTGAGGAAACTCTATTTACAGTCAGCTTATAGTCACCGCATAATCTGATTGAACCATCTAGTTTTAGTATCGGAACAACTGGTGCTGCCCACTCAGAAAACTTGACAGGTACAATTATATCCTCTGCGAAGAGTCTGTCAATTTCCACATCCACTTTAGGCTTCATGGCATATGGAACTGATCTTGGCCTATAGAATCTGGGAGTAGCATCAGCAGCAACATGAATGGTAGCTTGAACCCCTTTTAATGTCCCTAGCTCTTCTTTGAAAACACACTCATGCTTTGAAAGCACCTGCTGTAGAGTCAATGTCTCTGTGGTGACATGTTTGATTTTATCCCAGTTCAATTTTATTTCCTCCAACCACCCTCTTCCTAGTAAGCTGGGGCCAGTACCTTCCACTACTAAGAGAGGCAGACTTTTCTTTTGTCCATGATATTCCACTTGAACATCAGCAACTCCAATCACAGTGATCTTCTCCCCTGTGTACGTTTTGAGTTTAATGGGGGTGTCTCTCAGTTTAGGCACATCAACGGTTTTCCACTTCTTATAGAATTGGGACCTGTTCATCAGCATGACACCACAGCCTGTGTCTAGATCAAACGGTACCTTTAATCCATTTATTCCCATTTCCACAATGAAAGGCTTCACCTTCTTCATATTCGCCACCTGTACACTGTACATTGAGAATGCTTGCTCTGCCTCCTCACTTTCACTTTCTATCACTTGATTAGAGCGGTAGATAGAGCGTCTGGAAGTATTCGGTTCTGTCCGTTCTCTTTTCTGCAGCCCGTGGCTTTTTATTTTTTTTTTATTGCGGCACCCCCTCGCAATGTGGCCTATTATCCCACATGCATAACACTTTTCGTGTTTGAATTTACAGTCAAATGCTGTGTGTTTGCCTTTGCAACGATAACAGTCTCTATTGGCTGCTGCACCGTGGCTTTCCGTTCTTTGAAATTCAACGGGCTCAGAGCTACTCTCTTTTGCTGTATGGCACGCAGTTGCGCCCCTTGCCTGCAAATCCAGTGCATTTCTATTTGCAGACTCCATGGCCTGGGCCAGTTTAAGTGCATTCTCAAATGTGAGATCAGGCTCTGATAACAATCGTATTTGTATCCTGTCATCATTAATCCCACACACCAGCCGATCGCGTAGCATTTGCGATAATGTATTCCCATAGTTACAGTCTAATGCTAATTTTCTCAACTCAGCCACATATTCCCCCACTGATTCGGTAGGTTCTCTCATGCGTGAATCAAACTTGAATCTTTGTACTATCTCACTGGGTTTGGGATTGAAGTGATTTTTTAATAGATCGACTAAATCTATGAATGACTTTTCTCCTGGTTTATCTGGGCTCAACAGGTTTCTCATTAAGCTGTACGTCTGTGCACCGACAACGCTTATGAGTATGGATTTCTGTGCGGCATCAGTTATTTCATTAGCAGCAAAGACATGTTCCATTATTTCACAGTACTCCTCCCAATCCTGATTTTTAGAATCAAATGGTGGTAGCGAGCCTATTGTTGCCAAAGCCATCTTTTCCGATTCTTTCTCCACTCACACAGTCAATAATTTGTCCTACCCTTATCCAGGGAATCCATCCTTCAGAACCTTCCACCGCTCACTTGAGTCTCACCTCCCGCGTCGCACGCCAAACACTCCGTTAAATTCGTGGCAAAACAAATCCAACGCAGTTCTCCATAGTTATCCTCATCGCCAAATATGTAGTATCCTTAAATGCTTTTTAGAGTTACAACTCATGAGACTTAAGTACAGTTTAGTATTTAATTGTATCTTAGAATTACATTCTTTGATGCACCTGGCTTAAACTACCTGAAGCTTTCTTAATCAAAGTTATATAGGCAGATATAGGAAATAGCTACGGATAGCGGAAAGCAAACCCCCGTCTTGAGTCACTACTGTCATCTATTGGTAAACATAAATATAACAGGTTACTAGAAATACTTTTTGTATTAATGTTTTTCTGAGATATTGTATTATAATATGCAAATGAGGTGACATCTCATTAAATATGCACATATTTGCACACCACGCAAATACTTTCTTTGGGACAGTGAAATATTTTGGTTTCATTTTGTTAAGACACTCCAGGGCTGGACTTACTCAGAGAATATTGTGGATAAAACTTTTTTCATCCTTCTATCTGTAAAATAACAAAAATGGTAAATGTTATCTAGAATTTAAAAAAAATCAACAATTCCCTCTGGGCAAGTCTCGAACATATGTATAAGTATAACCACACACAATTTGGTGAATGTGTAGGCTTTTGAAGCTGAGGAAAATGAGTTAGCCTTTGGGAAGCGACTGACGTTTGGGAAATGACAGTTCAAAGGCACGGAAATATTGTCTTTTCAATTTACCCTCTGAATGGCACACATGCACAAGCCACGTCTCAATGCTTAAAAATCCTTTAAATTCTCTGCTCCACTTCTTGTACACTGATTGAATTGGATTTAACGAGTGAAATCAATAAGGGATCATAGCTTCCGTCTGGATTCACATGCTCAGTCTGTCGTAGAAAGAGCAGGTGTTCTTAATGTTTTGTATACTCTGTACAGTACAGTTTGTTACATTCTGTACGAAACTACCTTTAAATTGTGTAAGCTTTAAAATTATGAATACATGTCAATTTTAAAGTAGTTAAAACCTTTTAAGGAGGCTGCGAATTTTTGCAGCTTTTTGTTAAAAATCGCGCAAAATTTCAATGTCCTGCTACTCATGCAAGGAATATTGTATATGCATATGATTAGTATATGTGGATAGAAAACACTCTGACGTTTCTAAAACTGGTTAAATCATGTCTGTGACTATAACAGAACGTGTTTAGCAGGCAAAATCCCAAGGAAAACTGTTCACAAAAAAAACTAAAAAATATCCCTCCACCAGTCTCTGTATTGTCTATGGCAAGGGAAAATAGATGGCGACCAGTTTACAATGCCTACAGCTTCCACACGATGTCACCAGTACTCTCATTTGATTTGAAGTTAATCCTTGGTCAGATGAGAAATAGGCACTTCCTGTCATCAAGTACACAGCAGGAAGTTTTGAGAGAGAGAAAATGGACCATCATTTCAAAACGTGCTGCTATTGAATACAGATCGCCCCGTGATCAATTTGATCGATTATTAACGTTTACTAATACCTAAAGTTGGATTACAAAAGTACTTTGAAGTGTTTTGTCAAAGTTTATAGGCAACTTTTTTAATTTTAAAAAATGACGTTGCGTTTTGGAAAGGTGCTTTTTCATGGATCAGACGGGCTTCATAAATGGACATTTTGGGTATACATGGACGGATTTAATCGAAAAAAAAGACCCAATTGTGATGTTTATGGGACATATAGGAGTGCCAACAAAGAAGCTCGTCAAAGGTAATGAATGTTTTATATTTTATTTCTGCGTTTTGTGTAGCGCCGGCTACGCTAATTCTTTTGTTTGCGTCCCCTCTAGGTATTTCGGGGGTTGCATGCTATTAGATAATAGCTTCTCATGCTTTCGCCAAAAAGCATTTTAAAAATCTGACATGTTGGCTAGATTCACAACGAGTGTAGCTTTAATTGAGTACCCTGCATGTGTGTTTTAATGAAAGTTTGAGTTGTATCGAGTACTATTAGTTGTCGCTCTGAAATTTCCGCTGATGTTGATCCCTGTACAGGGAAGCAGGAACCATTAACCAGGCATAATAAGGATTAGTATGAATTCAGATTTTATCGAGAGACAGTACTGTGATTTTCAGTAACTTTTTATTTTTGAAACAAAAAACCTCTGTTTAGCCCTTTACACTCGTAACCATATATGGGTTGTAAATCGCAGATTTGGAAACTAATAAGCACCTAAATTGGAACGCAGTGGCTGTACAGTAACATGCTATACAGTGCATGCGGAAAGTATTCAGAGCCCTTGACTTTTTCCACATTATGTTACGTTACAGCCTTATTCTAAAATGGATGAAATAAACTACACACAATACCCAATGAACTCAAAGCTCATCACTAAGCTAAGGAACCTGGGAGTAAACACCTCCCTCTGCAACTGGATCCTGGACTTCCTGATGGGCCGCCCCCAGGTGGTAAGGGTAGGCAACACCACATCTGCAACGCTGACCCTCAAAACCGGTTCCCCTCAGGGGTGCGTGCTTAGTCCCCCCCCCTGTTCTCCCTGTTCACCCACGACTGCGTGGCTGAGCACAACTCAACACCATCATTAAGTTTGCTGATGACACAACAGTGGTAGGCCTGATCACCGATAACGTTGAGACAGCCTATAGGGAGGAGGTCAGAGACCTGGCAGTGTGGTGCCAGGCAAACAACCTCTCCCTAAATGTGATGTGAAGATGGCACGACAACATCTTTTCCCCCTCAGGAGACTGAAACCAAACTCTGGTATGGGTCCCCAGATCCTCAAAGTTCTACTACTGCACCATCAAGAGCATCCTGACCAGTTGCATCACCGCCTGGTATGGCAACTGCTCGGTATCTGACCGCAAGATGCTACAGAGGGTAGAGCGAATGGCCAAATACATCACTGAGGCCAAGCTTCCAGCCATCCAGGACATATATACCAGGCGGTGTCAGAGAAAGGCCCCAATAATTGTCAAAGACTTAAGTAACCTGGCCATAGACTGTTCTCTCTGCTACTGCATGGCAAGCGGTACCGGAGTGAAATGTCTAGGTCCAAAATTCTCCTTAACACCTTCTACCCCCAAGCTATAAGACTGCTGAACAATTAATCACAAGGCCACCCAGACTATTTACATTGATCCACCCATTTGTTTTTACACTGCTGCTCCTCACTGTTTATTATCTGTGCATAGTCACTTTACCCCTAACTACATGTATAAATTACATCGACTAACCTGTACCCCTGCACATTTACTTGGTACCGGTGTCCCCTGTATACAGCCTCGTTAGTGTTATGTCATTCTAATTCTATTTTTACTTTATTTTATTGAGTAAATATTTTCTAAACTCTATTTCTTGAACTGCATTTTTGGTTAAGGGCTTTAAGTAAGCATTGTATTCATTGTACCTGTTGTATTCAACGCATGTGACAAATAAAATATGATTTGAAAATGTGATTTGATTAACTTGTTTATCCACTTGTCATTCAGACAAGGTGACTGAAAATACTATTGTGTTGTTTGATGCCAGAAACCACTTTATAAAATAACATGTATTATTATTCCCAACCATTATTGCAGAGAATCGGACAAATTATGCTACCCTATTTTTATTTTTTTATTTTACTAGGCAAGTCAGTTAAGAACAAATTCTTATTTTCAATGACAGCCTAGGAACAGTGGGTTAACTGCCTGTTCAGGGGCAGAATGACATATTTGTACCTTGTCAGCTCGGGGATTCGGACTTGCAACCTTTCGGTTACTAGTCCAACGCTCTAACCACTAGGCTACCCTGCTGCCCCGCCCCCTTTGGCTACTTAGCTAATTCAAGCCAGTCTCAAAATGCAAAACTGCCTCTTTAAAACCAAGAAAAGCTCTTTACCTTACTGGCTTTCAAATATGTCTAGAAATGTACACGTTTTGTGCTCCTGTAGGAAGCAATCTCTCACATATTGCTGACTACAAATGATCTATAACTGGGCTAATAACTCACTAACTAGCAAAATATATTAACAAAATGTGCACACGTGGCTTCATGCAGCTCTCACTTTGACCTGAAAACAAGCACATCTTCTCAAGACCACTCACTGTGTAAACAGTCCAGTTCGAAGTAAATGGCACAAATACTGTATATATATGGCAATGATATATTTGCATATAGGCCTACTGCAGCTCTTATTGGATATGCCACACTGGTCTTTCTAGAGTTCTGGCTGAGTCCTGGTATCAATGCAATAAAAACCTACTCCAGTGCGTTCTGCCTAACCAAAATGTCTTGCATAGTTAGTTTTGCATACAAAGTCTTGCAGAGTTGTTTTTGTTTCAGTCTGTTGCATTGAAAGTGGCTAATATTGCAATGATTCGATAGCCACAGTAAAGGGAAACATTGATAGTGTTAACAAAGAAAACTCTAGAAAGTTGAGTGAAGCTTGAAATTTCTCCAGTGTGGTGCAGTGGTCTAAGGCAGGTGTCACTATAGTCTCTGGTTTGAATCCAGGCTGTATCACATCCGGATGTGATTGGGAGTCCCATAGGACCGTGCACAATTGGCCCAGCGTTGTCTGGGTTTGGCCGGGGTAGGCCATCATTGTAAATTAGAATTTGTTCTTAACTGACTTGCCTAGTTAAATAAAGGTTAAACCCTTTTTGAGGGAATCTTGTGCTTCTCTCAGTGGTCGGAGCAGCTGTCCCAAGGAGCTGAAAGGCAGGTTCTCTCAGGTTGCACATTGCTCATTAATCCATTTTATCCACACCAAAATTACGATATGTGTTTCTGAATTGCTTTGTGAAAGCCAAACACTGTAAGATTATATTTGATAATTTAGTTAGAAATGTTGGCGATAGAACAAGCATTCAAATTATTCCCACCTGAACCAAATTTTGATTTATACTGTAATGGACCGTTTTTGAATTGCATAGACGACAAAAGTAATTGTGTAAAGGCAGGGATGCAGGGCTGTGTTCCAAACAAAACAACTACAAGTGTTGCTGCTCTAGTTCCTCAACGGAGAGCTAAGAAAACATATAGTTGAAGATTCTTCTTTGAGTCGTGAAAAGCGCATTGAAATGATCAAAATTACTTAGGAACTGCGCACACTTTGGAGAGGTGTGTGACCAGTAGGATCTCTCATTCAAACCCTTGTCATTTTATGTCTTATGTCTTTATGTCTTATGTTGCACCTACCCCACATTTTCCAATAATTTTCTTATCACATCCAGAGTATTTTCAGATTAATGCGGCAAAAAGTACAGTAAATTTAAAATGCACATGTCATCAACAGTGTAATGTTTGGTTTCAGTCTTGTGTCAGGTAAACTGTTGTGTCCTCATCTTTAGGATAATAACACCATAATCTCCAAACACTTTCCTTTTATTTGCTACCATGGTTATGCATATGCTTTCCATATATTTAAATGTAGCCCTATCCGTATTGGCCAATTCCCACAAGTGTAAGGGGTCACATTCCTTTCACAGTTGCTCCACAGGATCTATGCGAGTTAATTACATGGTGTATCAGTGCTGTTCCAGATTGACCTCTTACAGGAAACTCCGAAACCTGTTTAAAACAGTCCTGTTCAGCACTGTGCACTCTCTGCAGTAGCCTTAATTAAGAGAGCTCGTTAGAATTCTCAAAACGCTCAATTAGTGCAGATGTCTTTGATGACCCTCTGTGATTAGAAAAAGAAAGAAAAAAAAAGAAAGAAACACAGCTGTAATTGTGCATGTACCATCCATTCAAGTTCACAGTCACCATCATAGCTCAAGACCACCTAAAAAACGCCTCCCACTACCCTACTTACATCTATTGGACAACGCCTCTTTAGACTACTACAGAAATCCTCTCTGCAGTCAGTGTATTAATCTGTCTGTCAGGAGCCGTCTCCAGTGCTCCTCTCAATCATTGCAATGTTACACTAATTAAAGGCCTCCACATGCAGTCCTGTAGCTAGACGCCCAACAAAGACGTCATCATCACAAAGGCACTGGATCAATGGGAGATAGTAGATCAATCTGACTGCATTATTAGACAGACAGACTGGGGGATTAAGTAATCGAAGTCACCATCATCCATCTGCAGGCGTCGTAATTTTGTCATCATCTGTCGTGAGATTGCATATTTCATCATCACACGAACAAACGATTAGCTTTCGCAGCCTGGTTCCCAACTTGTCGATGGTACGTCTGTTTTCAAAGTAAATTAGCATCATTAGTCACGATTACCCTTCTCGAGTCTCTCTGCGACAAGCGGACACGTCCCATTAATTTCAGTTGTTTTTTATTTACTCGTCATCTTCTTGTGACTAGTTTGCAACCGAGGACTCATTAACTAACAAAATGAACTGACGTCAGGGACTGATTGGCGGCTCCAAATTAAAAACTGGCTCTGGCGATTGTGTGAAACCCCGGGGCAGTATAATTTTTTATCTCTGGCACCGCCCTGTTTATTAAGATGGACGTTTCCTGTTGATTGTCATGATTTATTCTATTTAGGCACAGAACATTTCATTTATTTTTAATCAGCATTGTCTGTAAAAGTTAAAAACCACTACTAAAGAATGCCCACTTGGTTAGGCTGAGGTAATGGCAGTAATACCAGTTCACAGGTGTCATGATTTTACGATATGGTCATAAAATATTACACGCATTAGGACAATAATGGCTCAATCATTATAAATGAAAGAACAGTGCCTTGGCTGTCAGAGACTGTTGGTTTAGTCGCGGTTATCGCCAACTCCAGGGTGATACACTTCAAAAGGCGCACAGATGCTCGACAGAGGAATAAACGGGCACAAAAGGAATGAAACATTCTCTTTGTTGTCTTTGATGGCACTTTCTTCCAAGTCAGAATGACCGTGTGAAATTAAAACGAACACATTCTCACTGTGTGTGCCGAGTACAGACCTTGAGGGTTCATCTGTGGGTCTGACTGACTGAAATATTCTCAAGACTGTCATGGGTAGTGTGGCATTTTCTGGCACCTGGTTTTCTGAACCGAGAATTCATTCTGGATCCAATACCGAGGCTCGATGGCCGAACTTCGGATGAGATGGAGTTTTATCAGGATAAAGAGAAAAATAAAGGCATAGAGAGTGTGAGAGTGAGAGAGAGGAAGACAGAGAAGTAGAGAAAGAGAGAGATTGCAATAACCATAGCAAGAATAGAGCTCACCACATGGTGCAATTATTATTTCAAAACTATTCTTTCTCACCCCTCAGAGCACTCCCCACTGGGCACACCACATCATTTCAACATGAATAACTGAGCAATATTTTGTTGAGATGTTTATCGATGAGATTACAACCTTCAGTTGAAGTCGGAGGTTTACACATACTTAGGTTGGAGTCCTTAAAACTCATTTTTCAACCACTCCACAAATGTCCTGTGGATGTATTTCAAGGTCTACCTTCAACCTCAGTGCCTCTTAGCTTGAAATTTGGGAAAATCAAAAGAAATCAGTCAAGATCTCAGAAAAAAAATTGTAGACCTCCACACGTCTGGTTCATCCATGGGAGCAATTTCCAAAGAGTATGCAAGTATAAACACCATGGGACCACGCAGCCGTCATACCGCTTAGGAAGGAGACGCATTCTGTCTCCTAGAGATGAATGTAATTATATGTGAAAAGTGCAAATCAATCCCAGAACAGCTGCAAAGGACCTTGTGAAAATGCTGGAGGAAACAGGTACAAAAGTATCTGTATCCACAGTAAAACGAGTCCTATATCGACATGAAAAGCCACTGCTCCAATATCACCATAAATCAGACTACGGTTTGTAGCTGCACATGGGGACAAAGATCATACTTTTTGGAGAAATGTCCTCTGGTCTGATGAAACAAATATGGAACTGTTTGGCCATAATGACCATCGTTATGTTTGGAGGAAAAAGGGGGAGGCTTGCAAGCCTAGGAACACCATCCTAACCGTGAAGCATGGGGATGGCAGCATCATGTTGTGGGGGTGCTTTGCTGCAGGAGGAACTGGTGCACTTCACAAGTAGATGGCTTCATGAGAAAGGAAAATGATGTAGATATTTTGAAGCAACATCTCAAGACATCAGTCAGGAAGATAAAGCTTGGTCACTTCCGCACATCTGAACCAATCGTCGACCGCAGGAGCCTCGGTCTCACTCTGATGCCACTGTGCCAGAACCGGCTGGTACCCCGATACACACTGAAAGGGGGAGAGGTTAGTGGAGGAGTGGTGGAGCAAGTTCTGCGCCATCTCTTCCCAGGGCACGAATGCCGCCCACTCCCCCGGCCGGTCCTGGCAATAGGACTGCAGAAACCTGCCCACATCCTGGTTCACTCTCTCCACCTGCCCATTATTCTCTGGGTGATCGAGAGGCTGATTGAGACCCCCAGATGTTCCATGTACGCCTTCCAGACCCTAGACATGAACTGGGGACCTCGATCAGACGCTATATCCTCAGGCACCCCGTAGTGCCGGAAGACATGTGTAAACAGGGCCTCTGCAGTTTGCAGGGCCGTAGGGAGACCAGGCAGAGGGAGGAGATGACAGGAGATGACAGGAGTTAGAGAAACGATCCACATAGACCAGGATCGTGGTGTTTCCCTGTGAGGGAGGAAGATCTGTTAGAAAATCCACCAAGGGGGGTGACCAAGGCCATTGTGGAACGGGTAAGGGATGTAGCTTACCTCTTGGCAGGTGTCTAGGAGCCCTACACTGAGCGCACACCGAGCAGGAAGAACAATAAACCCTCACGTCCCGAGCCAAGGTGGGCCACCAGTACTTCTCAGTCAGACAGCGCACCGTCAGACCGATCCATGGATGACCACAGGAGGGTGATGTGTGGGCCCAATAGATCTGGTCACGGACAGCAGACGGAATGTACTGATGCCCGAAGGGACACTGGAGGGGAGCGGGCTCTGTACGCAACGCCTGCTCAATGTCCTCGTCCAGCTCCCACACGACCGGCGCTACCAGGCAGGAGGCCGGAAGAATGGGAGTCTGATCCATGGGCCGCTCCTCTGTGTCATACAGCCAGGACAGTGCATCTGCCTTCACATTCTGGGAACCTGGTCTGTAGGACAGGTTAAACACAAAATGGGTAAAGAACAATGCCCACCTTGCCTGATGAGGATTCAGTCTCCTAGCTGCCCGGATGTACTCCAGGTTGCGGTGGTCAGTCCAGATTTGGAAAGGGTGTTTAGCCCCCTCAAGCCAATGTCTCCACGCCTTCAAAGCTTTAACCACAGCCAACAGCTCCCGGTTCCCAATATCATAGTTCCGCTCTGCCGGGCTGAGCCTCTTCGAGAAGAAATCACAGGGGCGGAGCTTCGGTGGCGTGCCCGAGCGCTGAGAGAGCACGGCTCTGATCCCAGCCTCGAATGAATCCACCTCCACTATGAATGCCAAGAGGGGTTCCGGATTGGCCAGCACAGGAGCCGAGGTAAACAGAGCTCTTAGGTGCCCAAAAGCCCTGTCCGCCTCAACCCACCACTGCAGACGTACAGGACCCCCCTTCGGCAGTGCGGTAATGGGAGCAGCCACCTGGCCAAAACCCCAGATAAATCTCCGGTAGTAATTGGCAAACCCTAAAAATCTCTGCACCTTCTTTACCGTGGTGGGAGTCGGCCAATTATGCACGGCTGCAATGCGGTCACTCTCCATCTCCACCCCTGATGTGGAAATGCAATACCCTAGGAAGGAGACGGCCTACTGACAGAACAGGCATTTCTCAGCCTTGACGTGCAGGTCTTGCTCCAACAGTCATCCAAGTACCTTGCGCACCAGATTGTACGCACTCCTGAGATCCAGTTTAGTGAAGAAGTCTGCCCTGTGCATTGACTCGATTGCCTGTACCTCGCCGTGATCTGATTTAGACCTCTATAGTCAATGCACGGTTCAGACCTCCATCCTTCTTCTTCACAAAAAAGAAACTCGAGGAGGCCGGTGAAGTGGAGGACTGAATATACCCCTGACGCAGGGATTCGAAGACATATGTCTCCATATCCACTGTCTTTGCTTGCGACAGGGGATACACATGACTCCTGGGAAGTGCAGCGTATAGCCGGAGATTTATCGCACAATCCCCCCGTCGATGGGTTGGTAATTGAGTCGCCTTCTATTTACAGAAGGCGAGAGCCAAATCGGCATATTCTGGGGGAATGTGCACGGCGGAGACCTAGTCTGGACTTTCCACCGTGGTAGCACCAACGGAAACACCTACACACCTCCCCGAGCACTCTCGCAACCACCCCGTAATAGCCCTCTGTTGCCAGGAAATGGTGGGGTTATGACGAGCCAACCAGGGAAGGACTAGTACCAAGCTCTGAATCGACGAGCGCCTTATGCTGAGAATGCGGGGTGAACTGAGGGAAACAAACAGATACAAACAGGTGGACAACAGAGGACTCTGGATGAGAGTGGTGCAGACTCACCTGGGGTGACCCCAGAGTGACCCTGCCTGGTGCCTCGACTCCCAGAAGGACCAACACGGCACCGACCGAGGAACCCCTGCGGCCGTCCCATCATACTCTCTGAGAAGGGAGAGACGCATCCCACCGGAGCTGGATCCAGACGGGTTTGGTAGTGGTAACCCCGCTTGCGCTGGTCGAGGCTCTGGAGAGACTTCCTGTCTCTCCCAGCGGTCCATGGTCTGGAAACCGCAATCCATCATGGCACCGAGATGATGTAGCATTGCCGGGTGTTCCTGGACACGCTCCTCGACTCATCTGACCTGCTCCTGCTGACTCCATCGTAGATGTAAGATTCTGTCAGATGTGTGCGTACTGGTAGCAAAGTCAGGTGCAGGAGAGCAGAGATTTGTGAACAGGCGCACACATTATTTAGGCAAAAGTGCCAAACGCGCAAAACAGTCACAAGAATTATGTTTAACAATAAACATCTTCGTGAAAAATAACAAGGAAAAAACAAGCCAGTCTGGCGCGTCAACAATACACACGTAACACAAACAATCTTACACAAAGACACGATGGGGAACAGAGGAATAAATACATGTAGATTGATTGGGGAATGAAAACCAGGTGTGCAGGGAACAAGACAAAACAAATGGATACATGAAAAATGGAGCGGCGATGGCTAGAAAGCCGGTGACGTCGACCGCAGAACGCCGCCCGAACAAGGAGAGGAGGCGACTTCGGCGGAAGTCGTGACAGTCATTGCACTTTTAACCATTTGTTAAAAGCACAGCAAAGTTCAAATGGGAATACAATGTCAGATATTTATATTATTTATACAACAGATTAGTGTTTCTACTTCATTGAATAGCAGAAGCAAATGGCCTGTAATTGCAGTTGAGATCACATTAAAAGTACATGTTGCATGCGATCAATGCCGTTTGCGATTCTGCGCAGATTATTCCAGCAATTGTGAAGATCTCCACAGACTTGCAACAACCTATGCATGCTATCTTAAGCATGCACACTTTATATGATTACATAATAAGAAATGTTACAGTAACCTCAATGTGGCCATGGATGTGTTACTCATTTTAAGGTAGAATGTTCCATTAGGTTGTTATTAGTTTAAGGCTATTTACTGTATTACACAAGTGGTATTGAATTGCGTTTGGTTTACAACACAACCAAAAATCAAGATTTAAAGGAGATTAATCTTCTGCTTGGATTCCATTCTTTAACTTTTTTGTTGTTGAATTGCACCCCCACAATCTTGTCTCCTCACTGCAAGTCCCCAACAGGCTTGGGAGAGGAATCATGCGTCCTTCGAAACATGACCCGCTTAACTGCACTCCTGACACCTATGTGTCAGATGAAACACCGCCTGCAGGCACCCGGCCCGCCACAGGGAGTTGCTAGAGCGCAAGGAGCCAAGTAAAGCCCCACCAGACAAACCCTCCCCTAAACCAGACAACACTGAGTCAATTGTGCACCGTCCTATGGGACTCCCAGCAACAGCCATTTGTGGCACAGCCCAGGAATGATCCCAGGTCTGTAGTAACTCCTCTAGCACTGTGATGCAGTGCCTTAGACCACTGCGCCACTTGTTGAGGCCCGCATTCCTTATCTTTTAGTTGTGGTTTAGTTGGAGACATTAATCCAACATATCATTTCGACAAGTTAACAGGCTATTCATTTGATTTCAAAAGTGATATTGAATTGTGTTATTGAAATATCAACATTTGAAAGAGATTCATCTTCTGCTTGGTTAGTTCAATCTGTGCCACTGACTTCCAGTTTGTCTACAAATTAATAATTGATATGTTGGATTTACATCTCCATCTCAACCAAAATCTAGAGTGCCTTCAGAAAGTATTCATGAATACATGAATATGAATTTTCTGAAGGCACTGTAGTTTGTTGGTAAAATGATGGACTCTCGTTTCTCTTTGCTTAGTCAAGCTGTTCATGCCATAATATGGTCTTGGTGTTTTTCAAAATAAGGCTATGTTCTGTATACCACCCCCAACTTGTCACAACACAACTGATTGGCTTAAACACATTAACCTCTTGAAGCTAGGGGCACTATTTTTATTTTTGGAAAAATATGTGCCCAAAGTAAACTGCCTATATCTCAGGAACAGATGCTAGAATATGCATATACAGTGGGGCAAAAAAGTATTTAGTGAGCCACCAATTGTGCAAGTTCTCCCACTTAAAAAGATGAGAGAGGCCTGTAATTTTCATCATAGGTACACTTCAACTATGACAGACAAAATGAGAAAAAAAATCCAGAAAATCACATTGTAGGATTTTTAATGAATTTTTTTGCAAATTATGGTGGAAAATAAGTATTTGGTCACCTACAAACAAGCGAGATTTCTGGCTCTCACAGACCTGTAACTTCTTCTTTAAGAGGCTCCTCTGTCCTCCACTCGTTACCTGTATTAATGGCACCTGTTTGAACTTGTTATCAGTATAAAAGACACCTGTCCACAACCTCAAACAGTCACACTCCAAACTCCACTATGGCCAAGACCAAAGAGCTGTCAAAGGACACCAGAAACAAAATTGTAGACCTGCACCAGGCTGGGAAGACTGAATCTGCAATAGGTAAGCAGCTTGGTTTGAAGAAATCAACTGTGGGAGCAATTATTAGGATATGGAAGACATACAAGACCACTGATAATCTCCCTCGATCTGGGGCTCCATGCAAGATCTCACCCCGTGGGGTCAAAATGATCACAAGAACGGTGAGCAAAAATCCCAGAACCACACGGGGGGACCTAGTGAATGACCTGCAGAGAGCTGGGACCAAAGTAACAAAGCCTATCATCAGTAACACACTACGCCGCCAGGGACTCAAATCCTGCAGTGCCAGACGTGTCCCCCTGCTTAAGCCAGTACATGTCCAGGCCTGTCTGAAGTTTGCTAGAGAGCATTTGGATGATCCAGAAGAAGATTGGGAGAATGTCATATGGAGATGAAACCAAAATATAACTTTTTGGTAAAAACTCAACTCGTCGTGTTTGGAGGACAAAGAATGCTGAGTTTCATCCAAAGAACACCATACCTACTGTGAAGCATGGGGGTGGAAACATCATGCTTGGGGCTGTTTTTTTGCAAAGGGACCAGGACGAATGATCCGTGTAAAGGAAAGAATGAATGGGGCCATGTATCGTGACATTTTGAGTGAAAACCTCCTTCCATCAGCAAGGGCATTGAAGATGAAACGTGGCTGGGTCTTTCAGCATGACAATGATCCCAAACACACCACCTGGGCAACGAAGGAGTGGCTTCCTAAGAAGTATTTCAAGGTCCTAGAGTGGCCTAGCCAGCCTCCAGATCTCAACCCCATAGAAAATCTTTGGAGGGAGTTGAAAGTCCGTGTTGCCAGGCAACAGCCCCAAAACAACACTGCTCTAGAGGAGATCTGCATGGAGGAATGGGCCAAAATACCCGCAACAGTGTGTGAAAACCTTGTGAAGACTTACATAAAACGTTTGACCTCTGTCATTGCCAACAAAGGGTATATAACAAAGTATTGAGATAAACTTTTGTTATTGACCAAATACTTATTTTGCACCATAATTTGCAAATAAATTCATAAAAAAATCCTACAATGTGATTTTCTGGATTTTTTTTTTTCATTTTGTCTGTCATAGTTGAAGTGTACCTTTGATGAAAATTACAGGCCTCTCTCATCTTTTTAAGTGGGAGAACTTGCACAATTAGTGGCTGACTAAATACTTTTTTGCCCCACTGTAATTGACAGCTTAGGATAGAAAACACTGTAACCAAAACTGTAAAAAATATTGTTTGTGAGTATAACAGAACTGATAATGCAGGCGAAAGCCGAAGAAAAATCCAATCAGGAAGTGACTCATATTTTGAAACCGTGTGTTCCTATGCATTCCTATTGGCCATTGAAAGGGACATCAACCAGATTCCTTTTTTTACGTACTCCCTAAGGTGTCTACAGCCTTTAGACGTAGTTTCACGCCTTTATGTTGAAGAATGAGCGTAAAGGCCAGCTGAGGGCTCTCAGAGTGATTCTTGCGTAAAAGACAGAGTTAGCCATTTTTCCTCTCGGTCCTACTGAAAAGCCAATTGTCCCGGTTGATATTTCTCAACATAACTTGACAAACAAACGGAGGTATATTGAGTATAAAAATAATCTTTATGGAACAAAAGGAACATTTGCTGTCTAACTGGGAGTCTTGTCAGTGAAAACATCCGAAGATCAATCAAAGGTAAACAATTCATTTGATTGCTTTTCTGATTTTCGTGACCAAGCTTCCTACTGCTAGCTGGACATAATGCTATGCTAGGCTATCGATAAACTTACACAAACGCTTGTCTTGCTTTGGCTGCAAAGCATAATTGCAAAATCTGAGACGACAGGGTGATTAACAAAAGGCTAAGATGTGTTTCGCTATATTTCACTTGTGATTTCATAAATGTCAATATTTTCTAGTAAGATTATTTGGCCGTTGCGCTATGCTAATCAGTGTAGTTGATGACAATGCGCTAGATGGGTTAACCGTAATGTCATTGAGTCTCCTGTAGTCAATGCACGAGCATGGGGTCTTGTCCTTTTTCTCTACGAGAAAGAAGCCTATACCGGCGGGAAAGGAAGAGGGACAGAAATCCAGCAGCTAGGGAGTCCCCAATGTAGGTATCCATAGCCTTTGTCTCCGGTCCCGACAGAGAGTGCAGACATCCCCGTGGTGCTAGGGAGGTCAATTCCACAGTCATAGGATCGGTGCGGCAGAAGCGATGTGGCCTGGGCCTTGCTGAACACCTCCCGGAGGTCCTGGTACTCCGCGGCAATGGCGTAGAGGTCCGAGGCTCCTTCCAAGCCCCCAGGAAGACGTCCCAGGGCAGGTTGTGCTGACTTAAGGCAATGGCTTTGCCAGAACGGGCTCCAGCCCATGATGGCACCAGTAGACCAGTTAATGAGGGGATTGAGGGGATTGTGTTGTTGGAGCCAGGAGAATCCCAATACCATGGGAATCAGAGGGGACTTGATGAGAAGGAACTGGATAGCCTCACAGTGGTTCCCTGTGGAGTTGTGGGTGACTCGGGCCTGTAGAGTACCCATCCAGCGCTCTAACGTCAATGGGAATGGAGAAGGGCAGCTCGGACGCAGGGTAACATTCAAAAAACTCTTGTCGGCCCCAGATTCAACAAGAACCCGGAGAGATTTGGACTGGTCGCCCCACAGCAGGATGGCATGAAAAGGGGTGCGGGCAGGGGAAGCAGGAACGTTCTCCATATGGCCCACCAGCGTCCTACCGGTGAGCCTGGATTCTTTTGAGGACAAGAGGACACGGAATGACCAAGAATCCTGCAATACAGACATCTCTTCACGTCGATCCTGTATTGCCATTCCGCTGCCGGCTCTGCCTAGGCCAGCTCTGCCTAGTGGCATAGGCTCAGGAAGTGGTGACTCGGCCATCTTCGGCAGCCCTCGGGGCAGGTCGTAAAGCCTTGGTTCCTCTCGGCAACGAGACCGTTATGAGCTTCCGGGTTGACTCAGAGGCAAGGTGGGATCCCTAGGCGTGCGAGCAAAATTGAATTTCATTTCCCTCCATTTCGGATGGTTAAAGCGATGAGGAAATCGAGATCCGTAGGTAACTCCCGAGCAGCAAGCTCGTCCTCGACCTCCTACGAGACGCAAACTTTCTAGGACATAGGCATGTCTTATAGGGGCAGAAAGTTTAAATTCTTGTTAATCTAACTGCACTGTCTAATTTACATTAGCTATTACAGTGAAAAAAAGACCATGCTATTGTTTGAGGAGAGTGCACACCAACAAAAAACTTTTATAACGGCAACTGGTTCAATACATTCACCTCTGAAGGTAAATAATGTACTTACATTCAGTAATCTTGCTCTGATTCGGCATCCTGAGGGTCCCAGAGATAAAATGTAGCAGAGTTTTGATTGATAAAATCTATTTTTATATTCAAATGTAGAAACTGTGTTCTACAATTTGAACCCCTGCTGTCTCTGGCTCCACACCCACCCTGCCTGGCCATCTAGATGTGTGAAAGTTAGTGTATAGGTTAATGATCCATCATGTATGACATTAAAGGGAGTGTATAAACTTACATTTTGTATTACCATAACATGTTTGTATGTTCTCTATAGTTTGTTACATTACAATGTATGTGCCAAATTGATCAATTTGGCACATTTGGGCAGACTTGATACAAAATATTGTACCAGTATTGCCATGCCTCATTGGATCAATCTGAAACTTTGCACATGCATTGCTACATGGGTTGCTAAAATCTCAATTGTGCCTAAACTTAAAATACATCATGGCCTTTCTATTGCATTTCAAGATGATAAAAAAACTATATAAAAAGGTACGCAGGTTTTTTTGTTTGTATTATCTTTTACCAGATCTAATGTGTTATACTCTTCTACATTAATTTCACATTTCCACTAACTTCAAAGTTTTTCCTTTCAAATGGTATCAAGAATATGCAGATCCTTGCTTCAGGTCCATAGCTACAGGCAGTTAGTTTTGTGTATGTCATTTTGAAAAATAGGGTATGATCCCAAGGTTGTGTCGTTAAATTTTGGAGGTTGGATCCCCAGAAGAAAGAGTTACCACTGCTGTAGAATAAACACACAGGGAGCTATTCAATAGGTTGTTGTCAATAAAATGGTGCAGAGCATTCCATTTGCCTGCTGGAGAGCAAGGAGACCGCACCTCCGCTAAAACCAATGACAACTGCGTGCCGTTTTCAAGGGACTGTTAAATAGATGTTAACTAATTGGTTGTAATATCATCACCTCTTTAAGAGCATAGTCAGAACTACACATTTCCAATTATTCCATGCAAAACAATTGCACACATTTACAACTCCAAAATGGAAAAGGCAACCTTTCTGCGTTACTTACAAAAATAAAGCAACCCCCGATTTGATCTTGAATATGTAAATAGGCAGTAAGTCTGGAAGTGTATGTGTGTGGCAGACTGATAGATGTGCAAGTGAAAATGTATGTGAGATTTGTGTTTAACGAGTGTGTGGTGCACACTCTGTTGAGCGCCAAACCAGAATCAGCCTCACACAAAAATCCCACCAAAATCATTAAGAACAATGCTCCATGGTCAAATGTTAATTGGGGTATGGAAGATGAGACATACAACTTCCAACCATCCAGACAGTCCTCAGGGAGTTGTAAAAATAAATCTACCAGTTTGGACAAAAACATTTGACACAAAGACTCAGACTTCAGTCATTTCATATTTTTATCACATCAAAATACTATTTCAGACCCAAAATATGCTTTCGTATCTTCAGAATGGGATTATTTGCCAATGAAACCAGGATAATGGGTATTTCCAAGTACTTCAAGTCCTGGGTGGTAGATGGCAGTCTCTTGGTGTGGATATTAGATTCTGCTGGTCATGTTCCAGTCTGGACACTTTACTCACAGTAGATAATACAGAGACTTTGATATCCCCCACATGGAAATCCCCCCAGGACCGGACAGAGGACATCTTAACTACACGAGGAGTAACCTTCCCTCTACCTTTGCTTTATTAGATGGGCATTAGCTCAGAGGGCTAATACAATCTTGTGGCGTGGGAGGACACCTGGGTTTGACAGCCAGGCAGCAAAAGAAAGACAACTAGCATACACATAACACACTCTCTCTCAGCGCCAATTTATATAACTTCAAACACTGTCCGACGTCTTCTTGTTTACAGCCTCGCAGTCTCAAACAGAACGTTCCGAGATGTTCTGCCACATCTCAGAGGCCCACAATATCTTGCCCCCAGCAGCTACAGCTTTTCATCACGAGAACAAGAAGAAGAGAAAAATCCCTCAGTAATTTCTGTCACCCTGTTTCTCTTTCCCTTCCTTGAGACGAACAGCTTGCTCAGTCCCTCATCGGATTATCGGTAGAAGCCTTTCATGTGAGGCCTGTATGGCTGAGTTAGAGGGCCTTGAGTGTGGAGGACGCTCCCTTGGAGAAGCGGGGAGGGATCCTTCTGAAATGTTGGCGGCGACAGATCAGTCATTATTCCGAGGAGGAAACTCCTTGGATTTTGTAGTGAATCTTCTTCATCCATGTTCACACAGAAGTTGGTAAGCAAGGAGAAGTTGTAGCAGCTGCAGTAGATATGGTTGGTAATGATGTTTTAGCAACCTCCTCAGCACATACAGATTTAAAACTATATCTCATAGAGTGTGGGGATCAGAAGCCTTGAATGACCACCCATTTGATCCTGAGTGGCGCAGCGGTTTAAGGCACTGCATCACAGTGCTAGAGGCGTCACTAAATACCTGGGTTTGATTCCGGGCTGTATCACAAACGGGCATGATTGGGCAAAATTAGTGTCATCCGGGTTAGGATAGGGTTTGGCCAGGGTAGGCCGTCAATCTCTAGTTAAATTAAAGTTCAATAAAATTAAATTAGAATACGTCAGTATGCCTGTAATTTGAAGAGAGCAATGGTTCAAAGACTAAAGTACAAACTAAAAAATATACATAGGCATACAAAATACGGGTAACTGCCAAAATAAAGGAAAGACCGACATGAAGCGTTTTTTCATAGGCCATTGGGTCACCACGAGCCAGAACAGCTTCAAGACACCTTGGCATAGATTCTACAAGTTTATGGAACTCTATTGGAGAGATGCGACATCATCCTTCCACAAGTAATGCCATAATTTGGTTTTTCGTTGATGGTAGTGGAAAGCACTGTCTCAGGCGCTGCTCCAGAATCTCACATAAGTGTTCAATTGGGTTGAGATCTGGTGACTGAGATGACCCTGGCATAAGGTACCAGTCAGTGACCACTTATGCCCTGTGAATGGGGGCTTTGCCATCCTAAGGGGGCATAGCCATGGTAGATAAAATAATGGCCTACACAGCATTTTAATACATGACCATAAGCATGATGGGATGATAATCACATAATTACCTTAGGAACCACACCTGTGTGGAAGCACCTGTTTTCAAAATAATGTGTATCCCTCATTTACTCAACTGTTTCCATTATTTTGGCAGTTACCTGTAAATACATTAAGTCAATCATCTCAATCTCAGAGTTGCTCAGAAGGGTTGTCTTGTCTCAACACCCTAAAGTGGTGGGAACTGGACCTCTGGGCACAAACCAGTTTAATCAACGCTGTTTCAATGTAAGGTCGTAACTTTCTGTTGGATATCAGGGGGGTCAGGGTCAATGGGTTTTGTGGTCAATACCCCTCTAGGGCGTCCGGGATCATGCCCCCACATATATATTTTTTTCAATAGCTGTGAATTGGTTGTTTCTGGTGAATTTTATAAGGGAAACTATATTTTAAGAAATTGCTAATAATTTGGTCGATATACCCCAACCTTATACATAGTTAAAGTCTTAATTCACTTAAATTCACCAAATACATGTGTATGCTTGTCACTGCCAGAAATACCATTTGGGCATATTGTTTTCCTATCTATGGTGTCCGGCTTATCCTGGTGGATATGACAGATGGCAATATAGTTCAATCTGCTTTGAGTCATTGTTAAGAGCAGCCACATCTTCAACCTCTATGACAACTAAATGAAAACAGAATGCAGCACTTGGGCTACAGTCAGCAAAGATGAGTTGAACTGATAGTGACTTATAACTTATATCTGTTCATCCTCTCCCTGCCTCAACATGAGCGGTGCTCTCTCTCACACTCTATTGCCTGTCTTTGAACCGTGCCATAATCATGTATCAAATACCGCTCATATCATATGACATAAATGGCTGGCCTTAATAACTTATTAACATGAATTACATTCTGCTTTTATTAGCTAAATTATTTATCTACTCTCTGGCAATAGATATAGCTAGCTAGCTGAATACTTAGTGCCAGTCTATAAAAAGTAGAGTGTAGTTAAAATCAAATCATATTTGATTGGTTCACATGCAGATGTTATTGCATGTCACAGGATACTAGGAGTGGTGGGTTGGAATCAGGCGCAGAGAGCAGGGTTCAGTATATCGTAAATTTATTCTCCGGCAAACAAAACGGTCACGCCAACATACAGGGCGCATACAATAGACTAGCCCAAACACAGGACCAAATAGTCCGGAGAATACACATATGAAAACCACCATTCGACAGAGTAACAAAAAACAATCCCGCACAAAACAAGGGCGGGACAACCTACTATATATAAGGACGCTAATTAAACTAAAATACACACAGGTGAAACTAATAAGACAAAACCAACAGACAAACGAAAAAGGGATTGGTAGTGGCTAGTAGGACGGTGACGCGACCGCAGAGCACCGCCCGAACAGGCAGGGGAGCCAACACCGGCAGAAGTTGTGACATTGCAAGTGTAGCGAAATTCTTGTGCTTCTAGTTCCGACAGTGCAGCTATATCTAACAAGTACTCGAACAATTTCACAACAACTACCTAATACACACAAATCTAAGTAAAGGGATGGAATTGGAATATGTACATATAAATATATGGATGAGCTAACTGGCTACATATCCATTCATTAAATTACTTACATGCCTCGGCAGAATCTTATGTCCTGCACTTTTGTCCTATTTGACATTGGCATGTTCATTAAGGGCACTAGCTACTTTTTCACTAGGGTGAACACTGACTCACTGAGGGCTGCTCATCTGAAACTGCAGTTGAAACAGAAAAGGGGAAGATCCAGATACTGGGCTAGCTTTTTTGCTAGTTCAGCTAGCTAGCCATCTAACGTTAGCCTAGCTAAAATAGCCAACTTAGCATTTCATCACTCAGTATAAAACTATTTTTATACAATATTATCTCATCACCAATATTTTGCTAGTTACACAACAACATAGAAATACAATTATAAAATGTTCATGAACTTTTACTCATTTTAAACTTTCAAAAGATTTATACATTGGAGTACTTGTGAATATACCTGCCCTTTTTTCATCACCGTCCCAGAATCGTACCGAAGTGCAATTTCAACCATCCCAAACTGAAGATGTATCGTCCCAAATTAAAATACATTGTTTATTTTTATGTTCTGATATGCCAAAATGGGTCTACACTAGGACTGAAGATGTATCGTCCCAAATTAAAATACATTGTTTATTTTTATGTTCTGATATGCCAAAATTCACCGTGTTTTAAAAGGCTATAAAGAGTACTGCTGAAATAGATAAATAGGGCTGTCAACTAAGCCAGAAATTCAAATAAAAAAAGTTCCTCCAAAATGTCCAATATTGGTATAATATTAAAACCTATTTTGTATAAATGTACAGGTGACTGACAAAATAAAATAAAAACCTCACTAAATGAGGTATACAAAATAGGAAATATTGGCTATATATAAAAAAAACGCTTCATGTCGGTCTTTCCTTTATTTTGGCAGTTACCCGTATTTTGTATGCCTATGTATATTTTTTAGTTTGTACTTTAGTCTTTGAACCATTGCTCTCTTCAAATTACAGGCATACTGACGTATTCTAATTTAATTTTATTGAACTTTTATTTAACTAGACATTGACGGCCTACCCTGGCCAAACCCTATCCTAACCCGGATGACACTAATTTTGCCCAATCATGCCCGTTTGTGATACAGCCCGGGATCAAACCCGGGTATTTAGTGTCGCCTCTAGCACTGTGATGCAGTGCCTTAAACCGCTGCGCCACTCAGGATCAAATGGGTGGTCATTCAAGGCTTTTGATCCCCACACTCTATGAGATATAGTTTTAAATCTGTATGTGCTGAGGAGGTTGCTAAAACATCATTACCAACCATATCTACTGCAGCTGCTACAACTTCTCCTTGCTTACCAACTTCTGTGTGAACATGGATGAAGAAGATTCACTACAAAATCCAAGGAGTTTCCTCCTCGGAATAATGACTGATCTGTCACCGCCAACATTTCAGAAGGATCCCTCCCCGCTTCTCCAAGGGAGCGTCCTCCACACTCAAGGCCCTCTAACTCAGCCATACAGGCCTCACATGAAAGGCTTCTACCGATAATCCGATGAGGGACTGAGCAAGCTGTTCGTCTCAAGGAAGGGAAAGAGAAACAGGGTGACAGAAATTACTGAGGGATTTTTCTCTTCTTCTTGTTCTCGTGATGAAAAGCTGTAGCTGCTGGGGGCAAGATATTGTGGGCCTCTGAGATGTGGCAGAACGTCTCGGAACGTTCTGTTTGAGACTGCGAGGCTGTAAACAAGAAGACGTCGGACAGTGTTTGAAGTTATATAAATTGGCTCTGAGAGAGTGTGTTATGTGTATGCTAGTTGTCTTTCTTTTGCTGCCTGGCTGTCAAACCCAGGTGTCCTCCCATGCCACAAGATTGTATTAGCCCTCTGAGCTAATGCCCATCTAATAAAGCAAAGGTAGAGGGAAGGTTACTCCTCGTGTAGTTAAGATGTCCTCTGTCCGGTCCTGGGGGGAATTCCATGTGGGGGATATCAAAGTCTCTGTATTATCTACTGTGAGTAAAAGTGTCCAGACTGGAACATGACCAGCAGGATCTAATATCCACACCAAGAGACTGCCATCTACCATCCAGGACTTGAAGTACTTGGAAATACCCATTATCCTGGTTTCATTGGCAAATAATCCCATTCTGAAGATACGAAAGCATATTTTGGGTCTGAAATAGTATTTTGATGTGATAAAAATATGAAATGACTGAAGTCTGAGTCTTTGTGTCAAATGTTTTTGTCCAAACTGGTAGATTTATTTTTACAACTCCCTGAGGACTGTCTGGATGGTTGGAAGTTGTATGTCTCATCTTCCATACCCCAATTAACATTTGACCATGGAGCATTGTTCTTAATGATTTTGGTGGGATTTTTGTGTGAGGCTGATTCTGGTTTGGCGCTCAACAGAGTGTGCACCACACACTCGTTAAACACAAATCTCACATACATTTTCACTTGCACATCTATCAGTCTGCCACACACATACACTTCCAGACTTACTGCCTATTTACATATTCAAGATCAAATCGGGGGTTGCTTTATTTTTGTAAGTAACGCAGAAAGGTTGCCTTTTCCATTTTGGATTTGACAGCAGCAGCTGGTGCAGGATTACACTAGGCAGGTGGGTTATCAGCACATGCTAATGAGAAACAAACACCAGGTATTCAGGTGGCTTCCCACTGAGCAAAACGTGAGGGGAATTACCAATGACAATGCTTGAGGTGAATGACCGTCCCTCTCCCAGGACAATACCCAATGGCAATACTTCACAGACTGATCCCAACTCCTGGAGATGGTAATTTATTTTATTTAACCTTTATTTAACTAGGACAGTCAGTTAAGAACAGTTAAGAATTATTTACAATGAAGACCTACCCCAGGCAAATCCGGAGGACGCTGGGCCAATTGTGCGCCACCCTATCATACTCCCAATCACGGCCGGATGTGATTCTGCCTGGATTTGAACCAGGGACTGTAGTGACGCTTCTTGCACTGAGATGCAGTGCCTTAGACCACTGTGCCCCTCGGGATCCCCATTGAAGCCAGCTAAGGGACTACTTACAGTGGGGAGAACAAGTATTTGATACACTGCCGATTTTGCAGGTTTTCCTACTTAAAAAGCATGTAGAGGTCTGTAATTGCTATCATAGGTACACTTCAATTGCGAGAGATGGAATCTAAAACAAAAATCCAGAAACTCACATTGTATGATTTTTAAGTAATTAAGTTGCATTTTATTGCATGACATAAGTATTTGATCACCTACCAACGAGTAAGAATTCCGTCTCTCTCAGACCTGTTCGTTTTTCTTTAAGAAGCCCTCCTTTTCTCCACTCATTACCTGTATTAACTGCACCTGTTTGAACTCGTTACCTGTATAAAAGACACCTGTCCACACACTCAATCAAACAGACTCCAACCTCTCCACAATGGCCAGGACCAGAGAGCTGTGGAAGGACATCAGGGATAAAATTGTAGACCTGCACAAGGCTGGGATGGGCTACAGGACAATAGGCAAGCAGCTTGGTGAGAAGGCAACAACTGTTGGCGCAATTATTAGAAAATGGAAGAAGTTCAAGATGACGGTCAATCAACCTCGTTCGGGAGCTCCATGCAAGATCTCACCTCGTGGGGCATCAATGATCATGAGGAAGGTGAGGGATTAGCCCAGATCTACACTGCAGGACCTGGTCAATGACCTGAAGAGAGCTGGGACCACAGTCTCAAAGAAAACCATTGGTAACACACTACGCCGTCATGGATTAAAATCCTGCAGCGCATGTAAGGTCCCCCTGCTCAAGCCAGCGCATGTCCAGGCCCGTCTGAAGTTTGCCAATGACCATCTGGATGATCCAGAGGAGGAATGGGAGAAGGTCATGTGGTCTGATGAGACAAAAATAGAGCTTTTTGGTCTAAACTCTTCTCGCCGTGTATTGAGGAAGAAGAAGGATGAGTACAACCCCAAGAACACCATCCCAACCGTAAAGCATGGCGTTGGAAACATCATTCTTTGGGGATGCTTTTCTGCAAAGGGGACATGATGACTGTACCGTATTGAGGGGAGGATGAATGGGGCCATGTATCGCGAGATCTTGCCCAACAACCTCCTTCCCTCAGTAAGAGCATTGAAGATGGGTCGTGGCTGGGTCTTCCAGCATGACAGCGACCCGAAACACACAGCCAGGGCAACTAAAGAATGGCTCCGTAAGAAGCATCTCAAGGTCCTGGAGTGGCCTAGCCAGTCTCCAGACCTGAACCCAATGGAAAATCTTTGGAGGGAGCTGAAAGTCCGTATTGCCCAGCGACGGCCCCGAAACCTGAAGGATCTGGAGAAGGTCTGTATGGAGGACTGGGCCAAAATCATTGCTGCAGTGTGTGCAAACCTCGTCAAGAACTACAGGAAACGTATGATCTCTGTAATTGCAAACAAAGGTTTCTGTACCAAATATTAAGTTATGATTTTCTGATGTATCAAATACTTATGTCATGCAATAAAAAGCAAATGAATTACTTAAAAATCATACAATGTGATTTTCTGTTTTAGATTCCGTCTCTCACAGTTGAAGTGTACCTATGATAAAAATGACAGACCTCTACATGCTTTGTAAGTTAGAAAACCTGCAAAATCGGCAGTGTATCAAATACTTGTTCTCCTCACTGTATGTAACTCTTATCTTCTCAGAATCAATTTGGTTTTTCGTTAGAAACCCAAAACAGTTAACTTGGAGGTTAGGATAAGGGGATGAAGGGAGGGGGCCAGTTGTGACCTCCATAAACCATGGGTTCATTTTTATTGTGTCTGTAAAATAGGAGTGTCCATGACACAACACTGTTCCTATCTTGTCTTTTTGTTTTGGCCTTGTATAATGGTGTCCATATTTGGACAGTCACATGTTGATTGACATCTCCCCCATGATGCTCAGCGTTTGTTACTCAGCCCACCATTGGTGATGGCTTAACTCAATGGCCTGTTTTCGGCCTCGTGAAATCAAAGATGTTAAATATAGTTCATCCAGATAGTTACAATGGTTTGCCTCATAAAGATATATGGAATCACAGCTCATACTGTACATACAGTCATGGCTGAAAACACATGGTAGATAATTCCGTTGATCTAAAATAATCCCATGTTCCATGATTTCTCTCAGTTAGTGGTTTGTTTGTTTATGTATGATGCAGGTAGCAGTACAGAAATATCTAACAGCATAGGTGCAGCTAGGAGTATATAAATATCTATCAGCATTGGCTTATTGAACTTTACTTCTTTACTTGCATGGCTTCTCCTTGAAGATGGCACAGGTGTTTCTAAACAGGAAAAATCCAATAATTTCCTTTCAGAAGAAAATCAGTGTCCTCTTAAACCCTCTAGAGTCTATGTTCATGCCCCAGCGGAAATTGAATTAGCACAATAAGAAAATCCCTGTCAAAACTTCCAAAAGACATATTACAGGTCGAAGAAACTAGTCAAACTAAGTGCAGAATCAATCTTCAGGATGTTATAATCATATATATCCAATAGCATTCCAACCGGATCATTCGTTTTCATCTGGGGCTGATTGGAACAGCCGTAGCAATCAAAGACAAACGCGCCACAACAAAATGGCATTCTTTTGCGACACCGACTACTTTCCTTCCCATTAGGTCAAAGTTCACAGCAAATGCTCCATTACACTTTCTACTGAATGAGAACATCTAGTGGAAGACGTAGGAAGTGTTTCCAGATCCATAACTTGTTGGGAAGGGAGGGGGCGATGACGACAAAGTTGCCCCAACTTTCAAGATTTCAAAACTTGTTTGGAAGATTGCCTGCCCTGTGAGTTCTGTTATACTCACAGACATAATTCAAACAGTTTTGGAAACTTCAGAGTGTTTTCTATCCAATATTAATAATACTATGCATATATTAGCAATTTAGGACAAATTTTGATGCAGTTCACTATGGGCACGCAATTCATCCAAAGTGGGAATACTGCCCCCTATCTCTAACTGCTAGCGATGGCTGTCTGTCGCCCTTCCACATCTGCGGTGAAAGGTGTCAAAGCTAGAGCGGTGTATCTCAGAACGTGGCTTAGGAAAAGGCTTAGGAAAAGCCACATGACCAATATCCCACTGTATCTTCAATAGGGAATGTGTTGAAAAACGACCAACCTCAGATTACCCACTTCCTGGTTGGATTTTGTCTCAGGTTTTTGCCTGCCATATGAGTTCTGCTATACTCACAGACATCATTCAAACAGTTTTAGAAACTTCAGAGTGTTTTCTATCCAAATATACTAATAATATGCATATATTAGCAACTGGGACTGAGTAGCAGGCCGTTTACTATGGGAACCTTTTTCATCCAAGCTACTCAATACTGCCTGACACCAGCCATAAGAAGTTTTTATAAATCATTCCGAAATGTCCGTATACTTTCAACAGCGCCAGGAACATCAAGCAGAAAATTCAGGCGGGAAAAGCAATATACTGTGTACTGTACTGTGCAAATCCATGTCACTAAAATGTCCTCTGCATGTCTATCATAATATTTGTGGAGGAAATAATTCCTCTGGGAGATGTTTTTATTTCCTTGTTTATCCTCATTTCATTGCCTAAAATAATAAGTAAAAAGGCAGCACAAAATCAACATTAAATCAGCATATTCCATGTGTCTGAGGTTGCAATTCTTCACTGGAAAGTAGGGCCTGTTGAAATTCCATTAATCACAACGAAAACCCCTCAATGACAAAAATGCCTTTTTTGGGCTTGCAAAATTTCAGTAACTTTTCCCAAATTCTCAGGTTTTCCAGAAATCCTGAATCCTCCAAGCAGAATTTCAGAAAAAACTTGGAATTTAGGGGATATAGGGGATATCCAAATTCTGCGTGCCTACCCCTTTCCTCAACTTTTTGGACCTTTCACTACCCTTCATCCCTTCATATTGATGGAAATCATAATGTGGTTATTTAGCCCATATTCCTTTCAAATTACAGAGGTGGATTCTTTCTTTATTAATGAGGTCTTACATCATAATTCAGATTTTATTGCAGACACTACTATGCATAATAGCTTTCATGAAAATGTCAATATTTATGCACAATGGAACCTTTCAACAAGTGAAAGCTAATTCAGGCCACTTAAATGTTTTTGTGTGTAAAAGTATATGAACATAGGCAGCCAAGTGTAAGCAATTAAAATAATTTATTGTGACAACATGGAATTAAAATATGAAAGTTGGCATCTACTCTCGCTGAAAGAACACACTCACCCTTAGTTCACAGCCAAACACTGAATTGCAAACATATCAGAAGAAGACAAAGAATTGTTTGGTACAGTAGGTCTTGACTTATTTTTTTCAGTGGAGGTAGATTAATATATATATATATATATATACACACAGTCGAAGTCAAGGGTTTACATACACCATAGCCAAATACATTTAAACTCAGTTTTTCACAATTCCTAATATTTAATCCTAGTATATACATTTAATGGGATATCTAGACTAGTGTTTTGCAGGTGCCATTTAATAAAGCTGCCAGTTGAGGATTTGTGAGGCACCTATTTTTCAAACGAGACACTCTAATGTACTTTTCCTCTTGCTCTTCAGTTTCTTGGCAATTTCTCGCTAAAAAATAGCCTTTATTTCTCAGAACAAGAATAGACTGATGAGTTTCAGAGGAAAGTTCTTCTGGCCATTTTGAGCCAGTAATCGAACCCACAATAACTGATGCTCCAGATACTCAACTAGTCTAATGAAGGCCAGTTTTGTTGATTATTTAATCTGCACAATAGTTTTCTACTGTGCTAACATAATTGCAAAAGGGTTTTCTAATGATCAATTAGCCTTTTAAAATGATAAACTTGGATTAGCTAACACAACGTGTCATTGGAACACAGGAGTGATGGAGAATTGCATTAAAAATCGGCCGTTTCCATCTATAATAGTCATTTACAACATGAACAATGTCTACACTGTATTTCTGATCAATTTGATGTTATTTGAATGGACAAAAAAAAAATCTGTTTTTTTTCAAAAACAAGGACATTTCTAAGTGACCCCAAACTTTTTTGGGGGTTCAAGGTCATTCTATTTCATTCTTGTGGCATATACTGTATGTGTATGCTTCGTTTCGAACTTGAGTGACAGTCTTTGTCGTTGTTTTCTTTTACAGTCCATCTTTCTTAACCATGCGTTTAACGCATGATTCAATTCATTATCGGATTCAAATGTTCCATTGATAAAAAGTAATAACATACCAGTATTCAATTTATTATATTAGTTAGTGGTTTGGTATTTTATGTATGATGAAACTTTCAGTATGGAAGTAGCTAATGGTATAGGTACTTGCATGGCATCTCCTTGACAATGACATGGGCCATTCTAAATGGGAAAAATCTATATCTTCCTGAAAATAATCAGTGGTAAACAAACCAAAAGGATGATCCTCAGTTAAGACATACAACCATCTGATCCATACAGGGTGTCGTTCCACTGGCTAATGATACTGTATAGAGCAGTAGAGTATTGCGTCTAGTCATTAGCAACCTGAGCCCGTGGTTGCAATTTCCGTTAAAGGCCTGAAAATGGTCGCTAAAGGAACAGAGCTGATGGTGCACAGTGGCTAATGGGGTCACAGGTTTCTTAAACAATCTGCCTGCAACATTGATGTGTAAGGTTACACCACTCTAGCTGCTTTTACACAGGCAGCACAATTCTGGTTCTCAAAACGAAACAGAATGGCGCCTGTGCTATTTTTTTTTTGCATTGTTTGTAACTTATTTTTTTGCTTATGTTGTACATAATGTTGCTGCTACCATCTCTTATGACTGAAAATAACTTTGAGGCATCAGAATAGCGATTACTCACCTCGAACTGTACGAAGAGTTTTTCTTTAACGTGTCTGATGCAAAGGATATACTGCTTTCTTGGGAACGGGCCCAAATCCCCATCATTTGCGTGAAGGAAAGACAGGGAAAAAGGGGCTGCCTTCTGAGAATTCATAGGCTAGTGAGTAAACTTCCACTACCATCTGTTCAAATAGCCAACATGCAATTATTGGAAAACAAAATGTATAATATACTATCAAGACTATCCTACCAACCGGATATTAAAACTGTAACATCTTATGTTTCACAGAGTCATGGCTGAACAATGACATGGATAATATAGAGCTGGCAGGATTTTCTATGCATCGGCAGGACAGAGAAGCTACTTCTGATAAGACGAGGGCAGGGATGTCTGTCTATTTGTCAATAACAGCTGGTGTGCGATGTCTGATATTAAAGAACCCTCGAGGTATTGCTCACCCGAGGTAGAGTACCTTATGATAATCTGTAGACTACACTATCTACAAAGAGATTTCTCATCTATATTATCCGTAGCCATCTATTTACCACCACAAACCGATGCTGGCACTAAGACCGCACTCAACCAGCTGTAAAAGGCCATAAGCAAACAAGAACATGCTCATCCAGAAGTGGTGCTCCTAATGGCCGTGGCCTTTAATGCAGGCATTACATTTTACCAGCATGTCACATGTTCAACTAGAGGAAAAAAACTCTACTCTACCTTTACTCCACACACAGAGACGCATACAAAGCTCTACCTCGTACTCCATTTGAAAAATCTGACCATAACACTATCCTGCTGACAAACAAAATCTAAAGCAGGAAGTACAAGTGACTCTCAATCGCACTCCACACTGCACTATCCCACCTGGACAAAAGGAACACATATGTGAAAATACTAAACTAAGGACCCTGGGACTAAACACCTTCCTCTGCAACAGGATTCGGGACTTCCGAATGGTCTCCCCCCAGGTTGTAAGGGTAGACAACAACACATCTGCCACGCTGGTCCTCAACACTTGGGCCCCTCAGACATGTGTGTGCTTAGTTCCCTCATGTACTCCCTGTTCAGCCATGACTGCATGGCCAAACACGACTCCAACACCATCATTAAGTTTGCTGATGATTACCGACAATGATGAGACAGCCTATAGGTAGGAGGTCAGAGACCTGGCAGTGTGGTTCCAGGCCAAAAACCTCTCCCGCAATGTGAGTAAGACATAGGAGCTGATCGTGGACTACAGGAAAAGGCGGGCTGAACAGGCCGCAATTAACATTGACGATGCTGTATTGGAGCGGGTGAGAGCTTCAAGTTCCTTGGTCTCCACATCAGCAATGAACTATTATAGTCCAAACACACCCATACAGTTGTGAAGAGGGCACGACAACACATTTTCCCTCTCAGGAGACTGAAAAGATTTGTCATGTGTCCCCAGATCCTCAAAAAGTTCTAAAACTTCACTGTCAAGATCATCCTGACCGGTTGCATCCCCGCCTGGTATGGCAACTGCTCGGCATCTAACCTTGAGGCGCTACAGAGGGTAGTGCGTACAGCCCAGTACATCACTGGGGCCAAGCCTCTTGCCATCCAGGACCTGACACTAGGCAGTGTCAGAGGAAAGCCCTCAAAAATTGTCAAATACTCCAGTCACCCAAGTCATAGACTTCTCTCTTCTACCACACGGCAAGCGGAACCGGAGTGCCAAGTCTAGGACCAAAAACCTTCTAACACCAAGCAACAAGACTGCTGAACAATTCTTCAAATGGCCACCCGGACTATTCACATTGACCCCCACCAATTGTTTTTACACTGCTGTCCCTCGCTGTTTAGTATCTATGCATAGTAATTTTACACCTACCAACAAGAACAAATTACCTCGACTAACATGTATCCCTGCACATTGACTCGGTACCGGTACCCCTTGTATTTAGCCTCATTATTGTTATTTTATTGTCTTAGTATTAATTATTTTTTACTTTAGTTAATTGGGTAAATATTTTATAAATAACTCTTTCTTGAACTGCATTGTTGGTTAAGGGCTTGTAAATAAACATTTCACGGTACACCTGTTGTATTCGGCGCATGTGACGAATAAAGTTTGATTTGATCTCACTTTCAGTAATTGATCTTTTGACCAATCAGATCAGCTCTGAAAAACATCTGATGTGATTGATCAAAATACCAGAGTTGGGCTGCCTGTGTAAATGCAGACTAGTGACCATCAACCTCTTTGCACGCTCTCCTCACTCCTCTCATAATCCTGTCAAGCAGAGAGAGAGGGACGTCACACGTGTCTCAGTTCATATTTACAAAGCATTGAGATTAGATCGTTTTCTGTCTCTCTCTCACCTGCTGACACATGCACGCATGCACCGACACACACACAAACACACACACTAACACTTTCAAGCTGTTATGTTCCCTAAAGACAAACCTAAATGTCATTGCGCAACAGAAAAGGGAATTAACTTTGATAAGTACGAGCACATATTTCTGATTATTGTTAAGTGGTCTTTGCAGCATACCATCGCAAATATGTGATTGGAAAAGTAGCAACAGAACATATGATGCAACAAACATGTCTAAACAGCTTTGTCTGAAAAGCATCTTAATAGCAATGTTTTGAACAGATGGGAATAAAGATCTTCACAACGTTATTATTCAATTTCACCTTTTATTGTAAAAGTTAAATGTGAATAGAAAGAAGGAAAAAAACATTATTTTTGTCGTACCATCATCTTTGAAATGCAAGAGAAAGGCCATAATGTATTATTCCAGCCCAGGCGCAATTTAGATTTTGGCCCCTAGATGGCAGCAGTGCATGTACAAAGTTTTAGACTAATCCAATGAACCATTGCATTTCTGTTCAACATTTTGTATCAAGACTGCCCAAATGTGTCTAATTGGTTCATCAAATGTGCCTAATTGGTTTATTACAATTTCAAGTAACTGTGCACACATCCTCAGAGGGATCTCTGACTTAGTCAATGGGCATACATTCAAATTTAGTGGAAGCTCTTCACTGTCACTGCCAGAATCTGGTTCCTCACTTTCGTACTCAGACTCAATTTCAGAATTTACAAAAATCTCCAGAACTTTTGTCTCCATTTGAAAGACATTACTAATGCTACAGTTTAGCATAACAACAACACGGAATGGCTCACAGTGAATGTCATGGGTTACCCGATTGACTGTCAGAACACACCACTTGTATCAATAAATCATTATCAGAAAATGGTTTGTGTGGTAATTATTACTTCATTCACATTTTCAAGTTTTGGTAAAATAAAATAAATAAAAAAGTTGTGCTGACTAATGTGCTAATTACCAGCTATGTGTGGAGCCATGTTTGTTGACATTATACAATGCATTCTGGGTGTCATCTAAACGTCTGTCAGACCAAAGATGTTATATCGAAACCCTGTGAAGGGATGGTTCACTCGTCTTTTGAGTAAATTTGTGGAACATTTGGCGAAAAGGGTCAGTATTAGGGGACATCTTTATCTACAGATATCTCACATTATATTAGTTATCAGAAGTAGACATGCTCAAGATACACATGTCCTTAATTTCATTTACGGAGGTAAGATAAAGTATTCTCTGTGATGGGACAGTTTCCACATGCATCTAATCCAGACATCCAGGGAGGTATCTGGAGTGAGATACATTCAAAACACACGTGATGCACGTGCACACACTTACTCCGGAAAGGGTACGGGTCAACATGCTGACTTATACAGGGCATGAACAAATCCACATACAATGCCTTCAGAAAGTAATCAGATCCCTTGACTTTTTCCACATTTTGTTATGTAACGGCCTTGTTCTAAAATGGGTTAAAATATTTTTAAATCCTCAGCAATATTCACAGAATAGCCCGTGATGACAACGCGAAAACAGGTTTTTAGACATTTTTGAAAAATGTATTCAAATGAAAACACAGAAATATCTTATTTACATAAGTATTCAGACTCTTTGATATGTGACTCAAAATTGAGCTCAGGTGCATCCTGCTTCCATTGATCATCATTGAGATGTGTCTACAACTTGATTGGAGTCCACCTGTGGTAAATTCAATTGATTGGACATGATTTGAATAGACACACACCTGTCTACATAAGAACAGTGACCCTAAGCACACAGCCAAGACAATGCAGCATGAATGTCCTTGAGTGGCCCAGCCAGAGCCTGGACATGAACCTGATTGAACATCCCTGGAGAGACCTGGAAATAGCTGTGCAGCAACAGTCCCCATCCAACCTGACATAGCTTGAGAGGATCTGCAGAGAAGAATGAGATTACATTCCCAAATACAAGCTTGTAGCGTTATACCCAGGAAGACTCAATGTTGTAACACTTCCAAATGTACTTCAACAAAGTACTAAGTAAAGGGTCTGAATACTTATGCAAATCTGATATTTCAGTTTTTTATTTTTAATAAATTAGCAAACATTTCTAAAAACCTTTTTTTTGCTTTGTCATTACGGGCTATTGTGTGTAGATTGATAAGGTGGAAAAAACAATTGAAGAAATTGTAGAATAAGGCTGTAACATAACAATGTGGAAAAAGTCAAGGGGTTTGAATTACTTTCCGAAGGCACTGTAATTTCAGAAATGTATCATATCGGTAGACATTACCTGATAATTTATGTATCCATATCTTTTTAATGTCTTTTTAATTTTTTTCTATAGATATCATATTTTAATATGTCTGCTCGAACATGGGCCAAATCCAACTCCTGAAATGTCCAAATCCCAAATCATTATGCCTCTTCAAATGAAGGTGACATATTTGAGCATACCTTTGTACAATATTCAGTAGTAGGCTATACAAGGCAATGAAATACAAACAATTAATGTAGGAGAATATATTGGATTAAATATGACAAACAAAATGATGCGTTATTATTTTTTCATCTTTGAAATGCAAGAGAAAGGCCATACATACATACACACCGTAGTGTGTGTGCAAAGTTTCAGACTGATCCAGTGAAGAATTACATTACTGTACAATATTTTGTATCAAGTCTGCCAGGAGTTTGCACAAATGTGCTGAATTGGTCAATTGATAATTTTACAAGTAAAAACTATAGAGAATGTACAAAATTGCTATGGTAATAAAATGTTTTACACATTCCCAGGAATTCCCAGCTTATACACTAAATTTCACGCATCTAGATGGCTGGGCGAGGTGGGTGTGGAGCCAGAGACAGCTCCCCCTCTAGGTGAGCCCCTGGCGTCCTACCCGGGTACGTACCTGGTTGACTGAGGTGCGGAACTCAGCGATGAGAGCTGGTTCCAGGATGTTCCTAGCGGGGACCCAGCACCTCTCCTCTGAGCTATAACCCTCCCAGTCAACCAGGTACTGGAATCCCCTGCTCCGTGGTCGAACACTCAGGAGGCACTTCACCGTGTACGCCGGATGGCCGTCGAAGAGACTGGGGAGAGTGGTGGGAAACAGGAGACAAAGGGCTGTGAGACAGAGGTTTGATCCCAGAAAAGTGGGATGTATATGGCGGGTGCGAGGTGGGCGCCATGGTCAAGGCTATGAGAGAGTCAAGATCCATGGGAAACTTCACGGCTGCGAGCTCGGTTGCGAGCTCGTCTTTAACCACCTCCGATAATCCATGCAGGAATGTGTCGAACAGAGATTCCGGGTTCCAGGCACTCTCGACGCCAAAGTTCGAAAAACTATTGGGTAGTCTGCCACACTATGGGAGTCTTGACGCAGTAGCTTACGAGCAGCCTCTCTCCCGGACAACTGAGAATCTAACACCTTTCTAGCCTCCATCACAAACTCTGAGGCAAATGGTGGATTGTTGCTCCTACTTTTTTCTCATGTAAGTGCGTGTATTCTGGGCTATTATTTAGTTAGCTAGTAAATAAATAATTTAACCAATTTGTGTAATATTGAATAATGAACAAGGCTGGGGTTTTTGGAGATCCAAGGTTACGACTGGTCAGAATGCTGATTTGATAAGAGGTAATGATTAGTAAGATGACTGTTTATCAATGAAATAGGTAAAGACCTTAGAGTTTAATTCGGGAGATCGTAACTCTAAACAAATACTAATGAGTTAATTGTCACATAATTAATTTAGTCAGATAACAATTAAACACATTTTGTGGATTAAATAAATAACAGTCATCAGATCAATGAAATTTAAGTCACGACACGGGGTAACTGACAGTCTGGGGGGTTACTGTTGTGTCTCGCTGCTTAGTAGATAACCTGGGGAATTGCTCCAGCAACACAGTGAAAGCAGGGTCATGGCATTCTGCCAAGGTCTGGAGTCTTTCCATAAGATCTTGAGGTACTTCCTAGTGTCTACCAATGGCGACTCCTTGGATGGAGAAAGCGCTGCGGAGCAGGTCCGAGTCTGCTGTGTCAGTACGAACTGGCCATGACCATCACGACTCAGGATATGTCCCGGATGCAGACACAGGAGGAGGTTGAGGACGGGCAGAGGGTTGTAACCAGGTTAGAGTCCTGACAGGTACAGGACGGCAGGCAGGCTCAGGGCAGGCAGAGGTTGGTAATCCAAAACAGCATCATTAAGGTACAGAACGGCAGGCAGAGTCAGGGCATGCAGAATGGTCAGAACCGGGAGGACGAGAAAACAAACACTAGCTATACTGGAAAAACACGCTGGTAAGACAAACTAGGAACAGACCAACAGAAAACGCAGGTATAAGTACACAGGGTATAATGGGTTAAAGTGGGAGACACCTGGTGGGGGGTGGAGACCAACATAAGACAGGTGAAACAGATCAGGGCCTGACATTGTGCATATTTGGACTCAATATAGCTTCCCAACACATATGTTATGTTATGTACACAGTCAGTATTTGTCAACATAAAGAGAGATAATAGGATTTCACATACATCCCAGGATATAGATTGAGTTCATATCTTGCCATGTCCATGTGTGATATTTGGAGTAATTCCAATTTCATATACATCTAAAATACACATCTGGATTCAGAATTTGTCAGGAAATGGTGCATGTCCACGAAAATCCAAGTATGCATTGGAAGTCTGTATTCTTTAAAATACTAAATATGTGTCTTGTAAAGATATCCCCTGATGTGGACCCTTTTCACCGCGTGTTAGGAAATTATAGGAGTTGAATAATGCTAGATGACCCCCTTCAACATGCAGAATTCAAAACAGACCTAATTCATATTGTCATCTCTTTTTATCTTTAGTTGACATAGAAAAGCAAACATGGCGTTGAGCACAAACTCTACTTTAGACTTTTATAGGGTTTTACTAAATTATTTAGAACACTGGTGAGATCACACTCTAATGCATGCCCACACACACAGGCACACACACACACACACACACCAGGAGCGAGAGGGTCCATGTCCTGAGGGATTAATGGTTGTTCTTTGCTCCTTGGCATCCCACGCTCTCCTGCGAGCACCTGGGTGATTGATGGGCCCGGGCTCCTGACATGTCGACGGATGCAATGTGGCAGAGAATCAGCTTGAGTGACATCTCCACAGGCCTGCCATGATCTGTACAGGCTCTTCCTGATGAGTAAGAACATAGCTTTGGAGAAAGAGATGGAGCATGGGAGGGAGATGGAGAGAGGGGGGGTAGACAAAGAAAGGGATGGAGATAGATGAAGAGAATGAGAGATGGATAGAACGAGAGAGAGACTTAATCAGAGATCCAAAGCATAGATTATAATGGAAATTAAACTGTACTCATCACTGACTCTATAGAGAATTTTTTAATGTTTCAAATACCAAGGTAAATGTTCAAACAACCAGACAACCTCTTTTCTCTCACATAGAAAACCTACATCGAAGATCCCAGAACCATAAAGTCTTATTTAGAATATCTCAATTACAGCCAATCTCCTTTCAAGTGCCGGAGATGCCTGGTATCAGCATAAATACTTCACTCAGGGAGAGTTTATGTACTCTGATTAATTAGAAATTAGGCAAAACATAAAAGTACACATGTCGAAAGATATGGCCAAACAACAAGCTTTCAATAAAGTTTGTTTCATTTAATAACTATAATGCGATTAAAACACGGGATGTTTGAAGTTCGGAGTGCACCGCAGAAATCTGTATGGAATTGTAAAAAACACATTTTGGAAAAATGTCCTCATTGGCTGTACTTTAAACCTTGTTGCCATGGCAGCACATTGCCAATGTAGATGTTTTTTTACCCTCCGTGGAAGTGATTTTTAGGCATGACTGGAGAATCACCATATGCCCAGGAAGTCCATTTATCTGAATGTAAGGCTTCAATGGGAGATGAAGCTGAATGCATATTTTCTTTAAACGAGTGGGCTTTCAAGTCTAGTCTGTCATGTGGTAAAATATGCAGCCTAATTCAGTGCTGTAGAAGAACAGAGTGAAAAAACATAAAAAGAAGATGGATAGATTATCAAGATAAAAGTCAAATTTAGAAATCCATTGTAACTCTTTCAACCTAATATTTGGTTGAGGAAAATAAACATTTTTGGACAGACATGTATGGTTCTGTATTGACAGGCATTAACCGTATTTGAGAGAGAGGCAGTTGAAAAAGTAAGTAGTGGCTGGAAATGTGCGGACTCAGAGCCCATTGGGCACCGGATATTTGCTCCATTGTCAGTTCTGTCGTGGCCATTGATGGACTACTTCAGAAATAGTCTCCTTCTCTCAGTCCAGGGGCAAATAAGTTAAGGTCTCTAGATTAATATCTATTATATTTTTCTTCCAGCAGGGCCAATCGTAGACATCCAATCCATGAAAATAATGCAATTTCCCTCTCTCTCATCCTCCCTCACATTCTTAATTGAAAACCTTCTCATTTAAAAGTTTGTCCTCCTCTGGAGACTCAGTCACATCACTTCCTTAACTAAAGTCCTTCTGCTGGTTGGACGTTGATCCTTCACTGGCTCAGGAATGGGGATACTGAAAGAGTGAGTGAGGGAGAGGGGGTGGGGGGGTGCGGGTTGCAAGGGAGAGTGATTCAGAGGGAGAAAGTGAGATTCAGCGAGAGAGAGTCAGAGAACGATAGAGAGGAAGGAAGTGTGAGATGCACACAAATACTGTAGTACCCTAGCAAGAGGAGTCGCATGGACATCAATAGATCAAATCTACAGTAGAAACACTGGTTGTGAAAAAAAAGAGGCTTAGAAGCCCCCCTGTGGAAAGCTACCAAACGGTACTCTATCCTGCACATTAAAGACTGCTGCCCTATGTACATAGAGACATTAATGTGACACAATTATTCTTGTTAGATCAAATGTTTTCAACATTGGTCCTAGACTGGATGACAGAATGTTTGGTCCCCTTGATATCTGTAATATTTTGTCATATTGACTTATATTGAATGGTTTGGATAAGAACTAGATTGTGAGCTTTATGTTCTTTATGCAACTGTTGTGCAAATCAATTATACATTAAGCCCACTATAGTTCTGCATTTTTTTATGTTGAGAGCTCTAAATCCATCTGAGAACATCACAGCGAGTGTTTATCTTTTCATATGCCGTATTGTAACTGGAGCTGCGAGATTCAAGCAGAGGAAATCGATCCCTTTGTCTGAATAGGCCAGACATTTGGCGTGTTGCTCCCTATGCAAATTAGGTGTCCGATTTCACATACTGCATCTCAGATGACAACAGATGACAGCGTGTGAAATGGGACAACCAGAGCTTTCACGGAGTTGATGTTGCGCCGTTCGCAGAGCGCAGTGTACACAAAAATGTACATCGGAGTCAGTCCATAACTGGTCAAAGTCCCGTAAATAGGATACTTACCATGTTAACAAAGTAGCTCAGCCGCAAAGGAAGCTGCTCCCGAAAAATGAACAACCAAATACAATCTTGCACACAATGTAAACTATTTGTGCTGAGACAAATTCTAGAGGATTCTTTTTTTTTTCTCCCCCTTTTTCTCCCCAAGTTCATGGTATCCAATGGCCTTGAGATAGAAGCTGTTTTTCAGTCTCTCGTTCACCACTTTGATGCACCTGTACTGACCTCGCCTTCTGGATGATAGCGGGGTGAACAGGCAGTGGCTCTGGTGGTTGTTGTCCTTGATGATCTTTTTGGCCTTCCTGTGACATCGGGTGGTGTAGGTGTCCTGGAGGGCAGGTAGTTTGCACCCGGTGATGAGTTGTGCAGACCTCACTCCCCTCTGGAGAGCCTTCCTGTTATGGGCGGAGCAGCTGCTGTACTACGCGGTGATAAAGCCCGACAGGATGCTCTCGATTGTGCATCTGTAAAAGTTTGTGTGTTTTTGCTGCACCTTCACCACGCTGTCTGTGTGGACCATTTCAGTTTGTCCGTGGTGTGTACGCTGATGAACTTAACTTTCCACCCTCTCCATTACTGTTCCATCGATGTGGATAGGGGGGTGTTCCCTCTGCGGTTTCCTGAAGTCCACTATCATCTCCTTTATTTTGTTGACATTGAGTGTGAGGTTATTTTTCTGACACCACACTCCGAGGGCCCTCACCTCCTCCCTGTAGGCCGTCTCATCATTTTTGGTAATCAAGCACACCACTGTAGTGTCGTCTGCAAACTTGATGATTAAGTTGGAGGCGTACATGGCCACGCAGTCGTGGGTGAACAGGGAGTACAGGAGAGGGCTGGTAGCGCACCCTTGTGGGGACCCAGTGTTGAGGATCAGCAGGGTGGAGATGTTGTTACTTACCCTCACCACCTGGGGGCGGCCCGTCAGGAAGTCCAGGACCCAGTTGCACAGGGCGGGGTCGAGACCCAGGGTCTCGAGCTTGATGACGAGCTTGGAGGGTACTATGGTGTTAAATGCTGAGCTGTAATAGATGAACAGCATTCTTACATAGGTATTCGTCTTGTCCAGATGGGTTAGGGCAAATCAAATCAAATCAAATCAAATTGTATTTGTCACATACACATGGTTAGCAGATGTTAATGCGAGTGTAGCGAAATGCTTGTGCTTCTAGTTCCGACAATGCAGTAATAACGAGCAAGTAATCTAACTAACAATTCCAAAAAAAACTACTGTCATACACAGTGTAAGGGGATAAAGAATATGTACATAAGGATATATGAATGAGTGATGGTACAGAGCAGCATAGGCAAGATACAGTAGATGATATCGAGTACAGTATATACATATGAGATAAGTATGTAAACCAAGTGGCATAGTTAAAGTGGCTAGTGATACATGTATTACATAAGGATGCAGTCGATGATATAGAGTACAGTATCAACGTATGCATATGAGATGAACAATGTAGGGTAAGTAACATTATATAAGGTAGCATTGTTTAAAGTGGCTAGCGATACATTTACATCATTTCCCATCAATTCCCATGATTAAAGTGGCTGGAGTAGAGTCAGTGTCATTGACAGTGTGTTGGCAGTAGCCACTCAATGTTAGTGGTGGCTGTTTAACAGTCTGATGGCCTTGAGATAGAAGCTGTTTTTCAGTCTCTCGGTCCCAGCTTTGATGCACCTGTACTGACCTCGCCTTCTGGATGACAGCGGGGTGAACAGGCAGTGGCTCGGGTGGTTGATGTCCTTGATGATCTTTATGGCCTTCCTGTAGCATCGGGTGGTGTAGGTGTCCTGGAGGGCAGGTAGTTTGCCCCCGGTGATGCGTTGTGCAGACCTCACTACCCTCTGGAGAGCCTTACGGTTGAGGGCGGTGCAGTTGCCATACCAGGCGGTGATACAGCCTGCCAGGATGCTCTCGATTGTGCATCTGTAGAAGTTTGTGAGTGCTTTTGGTGACAAGCCGAATTTCTTCAGCCTCCTGAGGTTGAAGAGGCGCTGCTGCGCCTTCCTCACGATGCTGTCTGTGTGAGTGGACCAATTCAGTTTGTCTGTGATGTGTATGCCGAGGAACTTAAAACTTGCTACCCTCTCCACTACTGTTCCATCGATGTGGATTGGGGGTGTTCCCTCTGCTGTTTCCTGAAGTCCACAATCATCTCCTTAGTTTTGTTGACGTTGAGTGTGAGGTTATTTTCCTGACACCACACTCCGAGGGCCCTCACCTCCTCCCTGTAGGCCGTCTCGTCGTTGTTGGTAATCAAGCCTACCACTGTTGTGTCGTCCGCAAACTTGATGATTGAGTTGGAGGCGTGCATGGCCACGCAGTCGTGGGTGAACAGGGAGTACAGGAGAGGGCTCAGAACGCACCCTTGTGGGGCCCCAGTGTTGAGGATCAGCGGGGAGGAGATGTTGTTGCCTACCCTCACCACCTGGGGGCGGCCCGTCAGGAAGTCCAGTACCCAGTTGCACAGGGCGGGGTCGAGACCCAGGGTCTCGAGCTTGATGACGAGCTTGGAGGGTACTATGGTGTTGAATGCCGAGCTGTAGTCGATGAACAGCATTCTCACATAGGTATTCCTCTTGTCCAGATGGGTTAGGGCAGTGTGCAGTGTGGTTGAGATTGCATCGTCTGTGGACCTATTTGGGCGGTAAGCAAATTGGAGTGGGTCAAGGGTGTCAGGTAGGGTGGAGGTGATATGGTCCTTGACTAGTCTCTCAAAGCACTTCATGATGACGGGTGTGAGTGCTACGGGCGGTAGTCGTTTAGCTCAGTTACCTTAGCTTTCTTGGGAACAGGAACAATGGTGGCCCTCTTGAAGCATGTGGGAACAGCAGACTGGTATAGGGATTGATTGAATATGTCCGTAAACACACCGGCCAGCTGGTCTGCGCATGCTCTGAGGGTGCGGCTGGGGATGCCGTCTGGGCCTGCAGCCTTGCGAGGGTTAACACGTTTAAATGTCTTACTCACTTCGGCTGCAGTGAAGGAGAGACCGCATGTTTCCGGTGCAGGCCGTGTCAGTGGCACTGTATTGTCCTCAAAGCGGGCAAAAAGTTATTTAGTCTGCCTGGGAGCAAGACATCCTGGTCCGTGACTGGGCTGGGTTTCTTCCTGTAGTCCGTGATTGACTGTAGACCCTGCCACATACCTCTTGTGTCTGAGCCGTTGAATTGAGATTCTACTTTGTCTCTGTACTGGCGCTTAGCTTGTTTGATAGCCTTGCGGAGGGAATAGCTGCACTGTTTGTATTCAGTCATGTTACCAGACACCTTGCCCTGATTAAAAGCAGTGGTTCGTGCCTTCAGTTTCACACGAATGCTGCCATCAATCCACGGTTTCTGGTTAGGGAATGTTTTAATCGTTGCTATGGGAACGACATCTTCAACGCACGTTCTAATGAACTCGCACACCGTATCAGCGTATTCGTCAATGTTGTTGTCTGACGCAATACGAAACATCTCCCAGTCCACGTGATGGAAGCAGTCTTGGAGTGTGGAGTCAGCTTGGTCGGACCAGCGTTGGACAGACCTCAGCGTGGGAGCTTCTTGTTTTAGTTTCTGTCTGTAGGCAGGGATCAACAAAATGGAGTCGTGGTCAGCTTTTCCGAAAGGGGGCGGGGCAGGGCCTTATATGCGTCGCGGAAGTTAGAGTAACAATAATCCAGGGTCTTTCCACCCCTGGTTGCGCAATCGATATGCTGATAAAATTTAGGGAGTCTTGTTTTCAGATTAGCCTTGTTAAAATCCCCAGCTACAATGAATGCAGCCTCCGGATAAATCGTTTCCAGTTTGCAGAGAGTTAAATAAAGTTTGTTCAGAGCCATCGATGTGTCTGCTTGGGGGGGGATATATACGGCTGTGATTATAATCGAAGAGAATTCTCTTGGTAGATAATGCGGTCTACATTTGATTGTGAGGAATTCTAAATCAGGTGAACAGAAGGATTTGAGTTCCTGTATGTTTCTTTCATCACACCATGTCACGTTGGCCATAAGACATACGCCGTGTGCGTTGGCCATAAGACATACGCCATACGCCGTGGGCAGTGTGCAGTGTGATGGTGATTGGGTCGTTTGTGGACCTATTGTGGTGGTAAGCAAATTGGAGTGGGTCTATGGTGTCAGGTAGGGTGGAGATGATATGGGCCTTGACTAGTCTCAAAGCACTTCATGATGACAGAAGTGAGTGCTACAGGGCGGTAGTCATTTAGCTCAGTTACCTTAGCTTTCTTGGGAACAGGAACAATGGTGGCCCTCTTGAAGCATGTGGGGACAGCAGACTCGGACAAGGATTGATTGAATATGTCTGGATCACACCAGCAAGACTAGCATAAGACAAGAGACAATTATTTAAACAGTAAAACACGGGATAGCATGACAAATTATGTAATTTCAGAGACTCATCTCTTCAGCAGGTCATATGATTGAGTGTAGTCTGGCCCAGGAGTTGGGTTGTGCCGTGGCAGAGTTCTTTATGGGCTATACTCTCTCTCGGAGGAGGATCTGAGCCCTAGGACCATGTCTCAGGACAACCTTGCATGATGACTCCTTGCTGTCCCCAGTCCACCTGGCTGTGCTGCTGCTCCAGTTTCAACTGTTCTGCCTGCGGCTATGGAATCCTGACCTGTTCACCGGATGTGCTACCTGTTCCAGACCAGCTGTTTTCAACTCTCTAGAGACAGCAGGAGCGGTAGAGATACTCTCAATGATCGGCTATGAAACGACAACCGACATTTACTCCTGAGGTGCTGACTTCTTGCACCCTCGACAACCACTGTGATTATTATTATTTGACCATGCTGGTCATTTATGAACATTTGAACATCTTGGCGATGTTCTGTTATAATCTCCACCCGGCACAGCCAGAAGAGGACTGGCCACCCCTCATAGCCTGGTTCCTCTCTAGGTTTCTTCCTAGGTTTTGGCCTTTCTAGGGAGTTTTTCCGAGCTACCGTGCTTCTACACCTGCATTGCTTGCTGTTTGGGGTTTTAGGCTGGGTTTCTGTACAGATATATCAGCTGGTGTAAGAAGGGCTATATAAATACATTTGATTTGATTTGATATTCCCTAAAAAATTTGATTGCTGCAGAATATTTATTTCTCTAGGCCAATATTTATGTGTTTTACCATGGAACGTTTGAAAATGCAAGTCCCACTTAAATATCTCACTCAAATATGAATCACTGTCAATTTTTCGTCAATATATTTGTAAATATCATGAAGGGTTATTGACGCCTTTCTACTTTTACTTGAGGGCCTTTTATTTTGACATTATTCAACATTTCGTAATCCGGAGGATCATTTTTTGTATGTTGCTGACGAGTTGCTGATCATGTGATGAGTTCACAAATCAAATGCCCCGCTTGTGCTGCCACTTTACAGCGAAAAACAAGTAATTTGACCTTTATTGTCATTTAAATGAGTTTGTAGTAGTTAAGTGTTGAGTTAGATTACATACTGTTGCAACCACAGTCGTTATTTCAAATTATTTCGGTGACTTCACAGCAATTGCTAGCTGGACAAAATTTTGCTAGCTGTCAGGCACAGCGAAATACAAATACCCCTAAATACAGCCATGTCTCATAGTCACGTCATGAGATTTGTAAATGAAAGAGAAAAATACCTACTGGAGGCCTGGTGCATAGAGGAGGCACCGGATGAACCGGGCTGTGGGGGAGCACTAGAGCTCTGGTGCGCAGCCTTGGCACCACTCCTCCAGGCTGAATGCCCACTTTAGCCTGGCCCCTCCAGAGTGCAGGCACAGGTCGAACCGGGCTGTGGGGAACACTGGAGATCTGGTGCTAACCACTCGCACCTCTCCACCTCTCCACTCGCTCAATACCCACTTTAGCCCGGCACGGGCGGAGCGCAGGCATAGGGCGAACTGAACCATACCAGCGCCCCGGAGACACAGTACACAGATTTGGCGCAGGACACCCTGGGCCAAAACGGCGCACCGGAGACCAAGCGCTGAGCATGCACAATCCACCCTAAATCTGTAAAAACGGGCACCCTCATAGATATCATCCTGACCAACCTGCCCTCTAAACACACCTCTGCCGTCTTCAACCAGGATCTCAGCGATCACTGCCTCATTGCCTGCGTCCGTAATGGGTCAGCGGTTAAATGACCACTACTCATCACTGTCAAATGCTCCCTAAAACATTTCAGTGAGCAGGCCTTTCTAATCGACCGGGCCCAGGTATCCTGGAAGGACATTGTACTCATTCCGTCAGTAGAGGATGCCTGGTTATTCTTTAAAAGGATGGTTGGTTCCGACCTTGAATATGTGGACATCTATAAGTACCTAGGTGTCTGGCTAGACTGTAAACTCTCCTTCCAGACTCATATTAAACATCTCCAATCGAAAATCAAATCAAGAGTCGGCTTTCTATTCCGCAACAAAGCCTCCTTCACTCACGCCGCCAAACTTACCCTAGTAAAACTGACTATCCTACCGATCCTCGACTTCGGCGATGTCATCTACAAAATTGCTTCCAACACTCTACTCAGCAAACTGGATGCAGTTTATCACAGTGCCATCCGTTTTGTCACTAAAGCACCTTATACCACCCACCACTGCGACCTGTATGCTCTAGTCGGCTGGCCCTCGCTACATATTCGTCGCCAGACCCACTGGCTCCAGGTCATCTACAAGTCCATGCTAGGTAAAGCTCCGCCTTATCTCAGTTCACTGGTCACAATGGCAACACCCATCCGTAGCACGCGCTCCAGCAGGTGTATCTCACTGATCATCCCTAAAGCCAACACCTCATTTCGCCGCCTTTCGTTCCAGTTCTCTGCTGCCTGTGACTGGAACGAATTGCAAAAATCGCTGAAGTTGGAGACTTATCTCCCTCACCAACTTCAAACATCTGCTATCTGAGCAGTTAACTGATCGCTGCAGCTGTACATAGTCTATCGGTAAATAGCCCACCCATTTTTACCTACCTCATCCCCATACTGTTTTTATTTATTTACTTTTCTGCTCTTTTGCACACCAATATCTCTACCTGTACATGACCATCTGATCATTTATCACTCCAGTGTTATTAATCTGCAAAATTGTAATTATTCGCCTACCTCCTCATGCATTTTGCACACAATGTATATAGACTCCCCTTTTTAAAAAATGTTTTATACTGTGTTATTGACTTGTTAATCGTTTACTCCATGTGTAACTCTGTGTTGTCTGTTCACACTGCTATGCTTTATCTTGGCCAGGTCGCAGTTGTAAATGAGAACTTGTTCTCAACTAGCCTACCTGGTTAAATAAAGGTGAAATAAAAATAAAAAAATTAAAAAGTGCTTTCCTCACCATCTTAAAACTTATTGGTGACAGGGGGGCAGTATTGAGTAGCTTGGATGAATAGGGTGCCCAGAGTAAACTGCCTGCTACTCTGTCCCAGATGCTAATGTATGCATATTATTAGTAGTATTGGATAGAAAACACTCTGAAGTTTCTAAAACTGTTTGAATGATGTCTGTGGGTATAACAGAACTCATATGGCAGGCGAAAACCTGAGACACTTCAACCAGGAAGTGGGAAATCTGAGGTTTGTAGTTTCATTTAAGTGATTGCCTATGCAATATGCTGTGTCTTTGGGGCCAGATTGCACTTCCCAAGGCTTCCAGCAGATGTCAACAGTCTTTAGAAAGTTGTTTGAGGCTTCTATTGTGAAACGGGGTCGAATAAGAGCCGTTTGAACAAGTAGACTAGGCTGTGGCCAATCAGTTGTTTACTGCGCGGTCACGCGGGCACGCCGTTCCTTCTTTTTCCTCTGTAATGAATACGCTATTGTCCGGTTGGAATATTATTGAACATTTATTATAAAAAGAACCTAAGGATTGATTGTAAACATCGTTTGACATGTTTCTACAAACTGTAATGGAACTCTTTTGTCTTTTCGTCAGGATTTCGCGCACGTGCATTGTGCCTTTGGAATAGTGTACTAAACACGCAAACAAAACTGAGGTATTTGTACATAAATATGCGCTTAATCAAACAAAACAAATGTTTAATGTGGAAGTGGGAGTCCTGGGAGTGCATTCCGATAAAGATCAGCAAAGGTAAGTGAAGATTTATACTGCTATTTATGACTTTTGTTGGCTCCACAACTTGGCGGGTAACTGTATGGCTTATTTGTGTGGCTGAACGCTGTTCTCAGATTATTGAAAATTGTGCTTTTGACGTAAAGATTTTTTAAAACCTGACACGGCGGTTGCATTAAGATCAAGTTTATCTTTAATTCTATTTAAAACATGTATCTTTCATCAAAGTTTATGATGAGTATTTCTGTTATTTGATGTGGCTATTTGATGTGCAATTTCTCTGGATGTTTTGGAGGCATTTCTGAACATGGCGCCAATGTAAACTGAGGTTTTTGGATATAAATATGAACTTGATCGAACGAAACATACATGTATTGTGTAACATTGAGTTCTGGGAGTGTCATCTGATGAAGATCGTCAAAGGTTTGATCTATATATCTGCTTTTTGTGTCACCTCTCTTGGGTTGGAAAAGCCTTTTTGAAATCGGACACTGTGGTTGGATAAACGAGAAGTGTATCTGTAAAATGGTGTAAAATACTTGTATGGTTGAGGAATTTTAATTATGAGATTTCTGTTGTTTTGAATTTGGTGCCCTGCACTTTCACAGGCTGTTGGCGAAGGTGGGACGCTAGCATCCTGAACGATCCCAGAGAGGTTAAATAAGCATACCCCATTCAAAAAATGTAGAACTAAGAACCGATACAGCCCTTGGTTGACTCCAGACCTGACTGCCCTTGACCAGCACAAAAACATCCTGTGGCGTAATGCACTAGCATCGAATAGCCCCCTCGATATGCAACTTTTCAGGGAAGATAGGAACCAATATACACAGGCAGTTAGGAAAGCAAAGACTAGCTTTTTCAAACAGAAATTTGCATCCTGTAGCACAAACTCCAAAAGGATCTGAGATATTGTAAAGTCCATGGAGAATAAGAGCACCTCCTCCCAGCTGCCCACTGCGCTGAGGCTAGGAAACACTGTCACCACCTATAAATCTACGATAATCGAGAATTTCAATTAGCATTTTTCTACGGCTGGTTATGCTTTCCACCTGGCTACCCCGGTCAACAGTTCTGCACCCCCCACAACAACTTGGCCAAGCCTCCCCCATTTCTCCAGATAGCTGATGTTCTGAATGAGCTGCAAAATCTGGACCACTCAAATCAGCTGGGCTAGACAATCTGGACAATTTCTAAAACTTGCATCGCAATTGTTGCAACCCCTATAAATAGCCTGTTCAACCTCTCTTTCATATCGTCTGAGATTCCTAAAGATTGGAAAGCTGCCCCCCTCTTCAAAGGGGGTGACACTCCAGACCCAAACTTTTACAGACCTATATCTATCCTACCCTGTCTTTCTAAAGTCTTCGAAAGATAAATTAACAAACAGATCACCTACCATTTCAAATCCCACCGTACCTTCTCCGCTATGCAATCTGGTTTTCGAGCTGGTCATGGCTGCACCTCAGCCACGCTCAAGGTCCTAAACGATAACATAACCGCCATCGATAAAAGACAATACTGTGCAGACGTATTCATCGACCTGGCCAAGACTTTCGACTCTGTCAATCACATTATTCTTATCGGCAGACTCAACAGCCTTGGTGTCTCAAACGGCTGCCTCGCCTGGTTCACCAACTACTTCTCAGATAGAGTTCAGTGTGTCAAATTGGAGGGCCTGTTGTCCGGACCTCTGGCAGTCTCTATGGGGGTGCCACAGGGTTCAATTCTCGGGCCAACTCTTGCTGCTGGTGATTCTTTGATCCACCTCTACGCAGACGATACCTTTCTGAATACTTCTGGCCCTTCTTTGGACACTGTGTTAACAAACCTCCAGATGAGCTTCAATGCCATACAACACTCCTTCCGTGGCCTCCAACTGTTATTAAATGCAAGTGAAACTAAATGCATGCTCTTCAACTGATCACTGTACACACCTGCCTGCCCGTCTATTATCACTACTCTGGACGTTCTGAATTACAATATGTGGACAACTACAAATACCTAAGTGTCTGGTTAGACTGTAAACTCTCCTTCCAGACTCACAATAAGCATCTCCAATACAACATTAAATCTAGAATCAGCTTCCTATTTCACAACAAGGCATCCTTCACTCATGCTGCCAAACATACCCTCGTAAAACTGAATATCCTACCGATCCTTGACTTCGGCGATGTCATTTACAAAATAGCCTCCAGCACTCTACTCAGAAAATTGGATGTAGTCTATCACAGTGCCATCTGTTTTGTCACCAAGGCCCCATATACTACCCGCCACTGCAACCTGTATGCTCTCATTTGCTGGACCTCGCTTCATATTCGTCGCCAAACCCACTGGCTCCAGGTCATCTATAAGTCTTTGCTCGGTAAAGCTCTGCCTTATCTCATCTCACTGGTCACCATAGCAGCACCCACCCTTAGCACGCGCTCCAGCAGGTATATTTCACTGGTCACCCCCAAAGCCAACTCCTCCTTTGGCCACTTTTCCTTACAGTTCTCTGCTGCCAATGACTGGAACGAATTGCAAAAATCACTGAAACTGGAGACTTACACCTCCCTCACTAACTTTCACCATCAGCTGTCAGAGCAGCTTATCGATCGTTGCACCTGTACACAGCCCATCTGTAAATAGCCCACCCAACTACCTCATCCCCATATTATCATTGTTTTGCTCTTTTGCACCCCAGTATCTCTACTTGCACATTCATCTTCTGCACATCTATCACTCCAATGTTTAATTGTTAAATTGCAATTATTTTGCCACTCTCGCCTATGTATTGCCTAACCTCCCCAAACTTACTACATCTGCACACACTGTGTTAGACTTTTCTATTGTATAATTGATTGTACGTTTGTTTATCCCATGTGTAACTGTGTTGTTTGTGTCACTCTGCTTTGCTCTATCTTGGCCAGGTCGCAGTTGTAAATGAGAACTTGTTCCCAACTGGCCTACCTGGTTCAATAAAGGTGAAAATAAAATACAAAATAAAACTTTATAAAGCATAACATTTGGTTATAGATGCTTTGTAACAAATGTATGTAGTGGTTATGAAGCCTTTATAAGCTGAATGTAATTTAAAGCGGGACCCACATGTGTATGAGTGTAAATTTGTGTGTTCAGTTCAGTCAATTTACCCAACAAGAGAGAAAGAGAGTGAGCCCCTGTTTCTGCTCTGGTAAATATTCAGTCTCCAGTCCAGTGTAGTCCAGGATGCTGCTGAGTGTTTGTGTGCTGACAAGAGTGGGAGAGCTGTACCAATCTGAATACCTCTGAGACACTACAGTTGGAAAACTGCATTGAGAATGAGAAACAACCCCCACTCTCTTTTCTGATTGCTCTCGCTCTCTTACTCACTCACTCACTCACTCACTCACTCACTCACTCACTCACTCACTCACTCACTCACTCACTCACTCACTCACTCACACACACACTTTATAATTACAATTACAACAATCTACAGGTCTTCTTTGTCTTTCTCTCTTCTCTATTATGAAAATGTTCTGCCTGTCAACCTTTATTCAAACACACAGCATGCTACCATCCTAAACTCCCAATCTGTCTGCGTTCGTATTGTGTTTTCCCCTCTCTCTACTGTGTCTGTCTCTCACAGAATAGTCAATTTGGAAAATACATTTAGAACTGTGCGCTACATGTCTTTTCCTTATTGAGTAAAAAGGAAGTAGAACTGTGTAAAGTTGTTGAATAAAGTGAACAATCCCAAAAAGATTTCAATCTTCAAAATGTTAACAACATTACCGACTCATTGAAGACTAAGTCCTATCCAACCAATACTCTGTGTATAAAGCATTTTTTTTGAAGGGGGGGGCACCCTAAAATTCACTGTAACAAAATAGCACATTGTCTTTCTGCACCTATTGTTGCTAAATAGAACAACCAATTCAAAGGGTTAGTTCACTATGAAGCATTTGTACTGTGGAAATACTAACACACTGAATATGTATAACATTGGCTAGTAAAACATGAAATGGAATTCAAATAATTAGTTGTTTAACCCTATCAGTCCCGAGACCCCATGAAAAAAGGATTTTCATTTATCTGACTTTCGTTTATGTGCATATCCAGCCCTTATATTTAGCTTCATAATTAAGTGTTTTAACCATTTATTTTCAGTGCAACCAGGGCCACAAATAAAAGACAAAACAATTTGACATAAACAGCCGCATTCATGAATTTTATTGAGAAATGTCAACAGGAAAAAAGGCGGGCAAAGCAAAAATGTTATAAAATTGAATGTATAAGTACGCTGTAAGTGTCACGCCCTGACCTTAGTTATCTTTGTTTTCTTTATTCTTTTGGTTAGGTCAGGGTGTGAGGAGGGTGCCATGTGTGTTCGTCTTGTCTAGGGTTTTTGTATATCTATGGGGTTTTGTTTTGTCTAGGTAAATGTAGGTCTATGGTGGCCTGAATTTGTTCCCAATCAGAGGCAGCTGTTTATCGTTGTCTCTGATTGGGGATCCTATTTAGGTTGCCATTTTCCATTTTGGTTTTGTGGGTTATTGTCTATGTGTAGTTGCATGTCAGCACTAGTTATTTATAGCGGCACATTTGTTTTGTTAGTTTGTTTAAGTGTTCTTCGTTAAATAAAATAATAATGTATTCAAATCATGCTGCGCCTTGGTCTCCTCGTTATGATGAACGTGACAGAATAACCCACCAAACAAGGATTAAGCAGCGTGAAAAGGAGGACACAGCCGGGGGAGTATCACAGTCCTAAGGAGGAGTTAGAGGCAGCAAAAGCGAAACGGCGATACTACGAAGAGAAATAGCAGAGAATAGAGGAACAGCGACGATATGAAGGTACACAGCTAGCACAGAAGCCGGAGAGGCAGCCCCAATAAAAATAATTGGGGGGGAACACAAGGAGATTGCATGAGTCAGGTTGGAGACCTGAGCCTAATCCTTGTGCTTACTGTGGGGAGCATGTTACTGGTCAGGCACCGTGTTATGCGGTAGAGCGCACGGTGTCTCCAGTGCACTATTCTAGCCCGGTGCGTGGTCTCCAGTATACCTCCTTGGACCAGGATATCCTGCGCTGGCTCTGCGTACTGTGTCTCCGGTGAGTCTGCACAGCCCAGTGCGTCCTGTGCCAGCGCCCTGAATTTGACATCCGGCCAGGACGGTTTGTGTCAGCTCTACACTCCAGACCTACAGTGCACCTCCACAGTCCAGTACGTCCTGTGCCTGCTCCCCGCCCTCGCCCTAAGGTGTGTGTCACCAGCCCAGTACCACCAGTGCCGGCACCACGCACCAGGCCTCCAGTGTGCCTCCAAGGTCCAGTACAACCTGTTCCTGCTCCCTGCACTCGCCCTGAGGTGCGTGTCACCAGCCCGGTACCACCAGTGCCGGCACCACGTACCAGGCTTCCAGTGCCCCTTCAGGTTACAGTATCTGATTACAGTATTATAGACACTATGTCCTGGGATTTTCTATGATTTTCTATGTAAAATAACCCTGTACCTTCTAATGACTCTTGTGTAGCTCGTGAGCATCATAGAGCAAACCATGTTACATGTGTATGTTTGTGAGAGTCATTGTGCAATGGCTGTGGGCAGCGTTTGGTACACTAACACACACATTCATTGTGCCTCCCTGCTCCGTTATCAGCTACGTTAACAATGTGGGTCAAGACACAAGTTAACTTTCCTATCTTAGTACATACATTTGACCCTTTATTCTTACCTCCCGTCAGTAACCGTTTCCTCTAATAAATGAGCCTCTCTTTCAGTTCAAGGGGGGGGGGGACAATTTTGGATTGAGCTGTTGATGGGGCAGCATTGCTTTTAGTTGTCTCATAATGGATACTTTGGATGGCAGTACTGTTGTTTTTCTTCCGGATTCATTATGTAAATAAACACCCATGCACAGAAGTACTTTTGCGGCTCCACCATCTTTTTATTTGATAGAGGTTAGGTTTTTCAGTTTAGCCTTAGAGAGAATAAAGTAGACGGCACACGTCAAACATATGATTTATGACTCTGTCAGGATGACGTGTGCATGCCCATATTTGGGCATCCGACCAGGACATCCTGGCGGGAACTGATCACGTGTTTATGCCCATATATGGCCATCCTGTTCTCACACGTTAGAGGGTGTGCTAATTTATGCATATATTGTATCTATTCCTTTGAAGTTGTCATGATGATTGATGTCTAGGGACCTCTTTGAACTGGGGGGCGGTGTTGGAACATTTCAAAGGGTATGGCCCCCCACCCCTGTTTTATTGACCTTAGGGCTGTTGTCTTTGAAACAGGAATGCCCGGGGGTATTGGGTGTGGCAGACACATTATAAATAAAGCCCAGAACAAGACATGCGGCCCCAGAACACTAAACAAGATTTTAAAAATAAACATGGATTTTGTGATCAGTGGCAAAGCTGTGATGACTGTAACAAAGGAAGCAGGACCGCCACTGAAACATAGAGAAAGGGCCAAGTATAAAGCCACAATATACGATGCGCCAAAAAATTACGGTTTCTAAGTGTGTATAGAACCCAAATACCGCCCGCAACTGCGCTGAAAGATCAAGTGCTGATGTCTAATGGACAGCAATGGGGGTATAAGTTTGATTACATGGCCAGTAGAGTGCACCTCTATACAGCAGCCGAAGGAGAAGAATATACCGACCAGACTTTAGGAGTGGACTACGGGCTTGAAGACTGGATGGTTTTTCGTAAGGTTGTGTGTCCAGAACTGAGACTTGTCACCAAGGGGTATAGCTTGTTCACAGGCGAAATACAAAGAAAGAATGGACTTCTATGTGGCTGCATGGAGTTCTATATCAGCAACAAGGAAAACCGCAACCAAAACATTCATGGTGGTGGCCTGACTTGGGATTTTAGGTTGTGCATGCATATTCCTTTTAAAAGTTGTGATTTAATGGAATTGAAAATGTTAGAGTTGTTGGACGCTCTTTTTGACACCCCCTACATGTACACAGCCTGAGGATGTGCTTGATGGGGTGGTCAGTACTATTTTTGTGGACACCATCAAAGCCTCTGTAGCCACGCTTTTAGACGTGGTGATTGGAGAGTATATACGAGAAAAATGCATCTGTTATGAGATCAATCACCCCAGCCAGCGCAGGCATCCCTGCCTATACGAACCCCCAAGATACTACTTCTTCAACCATTTTGAGGTGCTGGTGAAAAGACTTTGGTCCTGCAGGTTTATACCAACGCTGGTCAGAGCCCTGGTCGACCTTACGGGCGAGAGTCTACAATGGACACAACTGGTATCCCTTCTTGTGGATGATTCTGAAGAACTAGAAGCAACCTTGTCTAAGATTTTACTTCATTTGTTTGAAACACCATTTAATTGTAACATGTATTATATTTGTTGTTTATAAACTTATATAGTGGATGCGTGTGTTTTAAAAATTCAGCGACACAAGCCTGTTAATCTAAACCAAATATACAGGGTGTTGCATGCTGTGATCGTTGAGAAAATGGGGACATGTATCCTGCAACGATTTCTGAATTGTCTGTATACATAATACGTAATGTATGTTTAAAAAAAACTTCAAAAATGAAAATGAAATGTGGTCGTTATTTGAAAGTAGCTCATTAACGTTATATTGTACCTCAGAGAGGCAAGAAGGATGACGGAGCAGATGTTGATAACATTTATTATAATCCCTCTAACCGCCGGTGATATGGGGGTAAGGAGTGTTTACAAAGAGCTATAGCCGAAGAAACAGGTAGCCGGTTAAGCGATGCTAAAGTGAATGAGTGGTTTTCAGAGCAGGATGCACACACTCTACATAAACCTGTAAGAAAACAATTTCCAAGAAATATAGTTTTCTACTCAACCATTGTCCCAATTTCAGGCGGATCTATGTGACATGCAGGCCCTTGCAGATAAAAATGATGGAAATCGCTACATGCTAACGATAGATATTTTCTCTAAAATAGCATTTGTAAGGGTCTTTAAAAAATAAGAGCGGGGCAGAGGTAACCCGGACCTTTGACTCTATCTTGAAGGATTGAGGAGCCCCAAAGAAAGTGCAGACTGATGGCGGAAAATAATTTTTTAATAAATACTTTTCAGAAACTCATGAAGAAGCACAATATAGTACATTTTACAGCTCACAACACGCATAGATATATCGATATAGTTCAAGATTTAGTAAAGGGGTACAACAACAGCTACCATAAGAGCATACGTATGAAACCCTCTGAGGTTTCTTCTGAAAACTCTTTTCAAGTCTTTAAAATCTGTATGGTTTGTTCCCCCATCGCCGTAAGAAAATACATTTCAAATTCATAGTGGGGGACTTGGTGCGTTGAGGGGTACAGCTGTTCACCGTTACCGAATGTCTGCCGCGCATACCCCCAGTCTACAAATTAAAAGATTATGACGGGGAGCTTATAGAGGGATCTTTTTATGAGAAGGAATTACAGAAGGTACAGTTGGGTAAAGACAAAGTCTTTCACGTGGATGAGATTCTAGATCAAAAGAGAGAAAATGGTCAAAAATGGGTGCTGGTCCGCTGGAAAAACTGGCCCCAACAGTTCAACAGTTGGGTATTAGAGTACGATGTGGTGGAGGCATCCGGGGTTAACTTAAACCCTCATGCATGATAAAATACACCATCATTCGGTGTACACAGGAGTGGAACACAGCGGCTTCTACCTAACTCTCCCCAGTAATGCGTCTGCACATATATATCGTAATAATCAGAGTTTGAATTATACAACCAATTTTCCAAAGCCTATAGAGTTATCAGAGGCCTGGGAAGTAGGTCTCAGCGAGATTACATACCCCATAGTTGGTATAATATCAAAGATAAGGACCGTGATTTTTATTGCAAAAGGATATCGGAACCTGCAAAACTTATTAAAAAGGGTTCTATAGAACCGTTGACAGGATCGTCTCAGAGTTGAATGAACCCCTAACCCTGAACAATATGGAAATACTCCTGATCTACAACCCTATACATAAACGTGTACAAATCTCAGGAGATGCTGCCGGGGGTATAAAGACCAGCGGTAATTTAGCCTACATGTTGGGGATGGGTCCCAATAAATGGACGTATGTGAAAGATAAATTATTCCCATTCCCTGCGGATATACATGCAGGATTTTACAACATATTTGTGTATACCGACATCATATCCTATCAAAGGGTCGGAGACAGCTGTGTGCCCCTCCTGAGAACAGTTCATATACACGGAAAGGACGGGGACATAGTCAATGTCACCTACGACAAGCCACACTACGTACCTATAAGCAAGAAATATATTCTGGTTGAGCTTAAAAGGAGGTATATTTCGGAGGTATATAGGAGGTATAGGAGGTATATTTCGTAACCTCTTTAGGATGGACCGTTTATGAAGAGAGGCCTCAGCATAGCCAAACCGCATTTAAAATTAGCGGCTAAAAATATAGTAAGTGAGGTTGTAGCCAATGCTATGACCAGAAGTGCGTCACCAGATGTCGAGCATCAAGAAGGCTCGGGGCTTATGGTGTTGTCTCGAAGACCAAAAAAGAGACCTCTGGGGAGGGCCTCCCGGGTGGCGCAGTGGTTAAGGGCGCCATACTGCAGCGCCAGCTGTGCCACCAGAGACTCTGGGTTCGCGCCCAGGCTCTGTCGCAACTGGCCGCGACCGGGATGTCTGTGGGGCGACACACAATTGGGTTTGAGGGTTTGGCTGGTAGGGAAATCCTTGTCTCATCGTGCACCAGCGACTCCTGTGGTGGGCAGGGCACAGTGCACGCTAACCAAGGTTGCCAGGTGCACAGTGTTTCTCCCGACACATTGGTGCGGCTGGCTTCCGGGTTGAATGGCGCTGTGTTAAGAAGCAGTGCGGCTTGGTTGGGTGGTGTATCGGAGGACGCATGACTTTCAACCTTCGTCTCTCCCGAGCCCGTACGGGAGTTGTAGCGATGAAACAAGATAGTAGCTACTAAACAATTGGATACCATGAAATTGGGGAGAAAAAGGGGTAAATAAACAAATTTAAAAGAGACCTCCGGGTATAAGGTGAAGGCTTGCCCCTAAAAAGCGGAGGTTAACAGTTAAAAGAAACTCAGTAAGTCAAAGATGGGATAAAGTGAGGAGGTCTGGACAAAAAACGACAAAAATAAGTATTTTCTAAAAGAACAAGCAGCATGGCTCTTTTACACCGCATGTTCTGAAGCTATAAAGACAGAGCTCGATCTTTTCACGGCCTCCTTAACCCAACATTCAATGGAGACGTCCAGTTATGTGGAGATAGCCCCACTCTCTGCCATTACAGACAATGGTCCTATAGAATTTTTCATACCAGGCCACGGTGACAACTATCTGGACCTCAACAACACCTTGGTGCATTTGAGTCTAAAAGTGACCAAAAGAGATGGTACTAATATTGCAAACGATGCCAAAGTGAGTCTCATTAATTACTCAACTACTAAGACTAAAATTAACCAGGGACAAGGATGAGTTTTGCCTGATGTCTGCCCAGGATGGGGACTTTAGTTTAAAAGTGTCGGGGGCAACGCTTTTTATTTTAAAAAGTGTCTGTATCTCCGGCAGTTCGTCTGGGTCACTCACAGGCTTTGATGAAAGGAAATGCCCTTTACCCTCTCCAAAGATTTACCATGAAAACATTTAGACATTTTTAGAATCTGCAGTCAAGAAAACCTATTTCTAGGCCCTTTACCACGATACATGGTTATAGGTTTGGTTGATCATGCCTCTAATACGGGCAGATTAAATAAAAACCCATTTAATTTTCAACACTTCAATGCAGAGTATGTAGCTCTCTGTCAGGATGGATGTCAGGTCCCTGCTAAGGCTTTCCAACCGCAATTTAATAACAACATATCTGTGCGAGAATTTTACAATCTATTCCTGGCTACCGGGAGGCATCTAAAAGATCTCTCTTTACCTATTGACAGAAATCATTTTGCAGAGGGTTACACATTGTATGCTTTCAATTTATCACCTGATGATGATACCTCAGGATATCTTTCGGTGGTGTCCCAAGGTAACGTCAGGCTGGAAATGCGTTTCCGTACACCTTTATCCTGTACCGTTAGCATGATTGTTTATGCATGCTCTGATTCAATCTTGGAAGTGAATACCCGAAGACAGGTCTTAGTGGATTATTATTAAGGATCGTTGAGCAAAGACATGAATACCCAAGAGTTGGAAGGGCTCATGAGCCGACTGATTGGATTACATATGGATTACATATTGAGAAATGGCCTGAGCGGCCTGCCATGTTTATTGTCAATACCCATCCTAAACACATGCCGGGCGAACATTGGCTAGCTGTGACATTAGAAGAGGAAGGAGGAAGAAAAATCGAAACTTTGTTTGATTCCTACGGCTTTCCCCCCAGTTTTTCCCAAAATCTATTAAATCATTTTTGACCAAAAACGGCTCAAAGATATACTACAGCATCAAACAAGTGCAAGATAACCTTTCTACTACATGCGGTCACCACTGTGTATTCTACCTATGTCAAAGAGCCCGGGGAGTTTCTTTTGAAGATGTTATGTCTCTTTATAAGGATGATTTAAGAAGTAATGATAACGTTGTAGCTTGTTTTGTTCGAAAATATCAAAAGTGTTCAAATATGTGTCCTTTAAGACCGTGTAATCAAGGCGTATGTTCACGTCAAATGTTTCAAGAATGCCACAAATGTTAAATTGCTTAATTTTTCAAATAAAATGTATTGAATTTAATCATACTCATTCAAAAGTAATTCAAAAGTCTAACCACCCAGAGAGATCGGGATTAGGAAAAGGTCCGGAGACTTTCAGGTGGGTGAATTAGTTATCATCATTCATTTCATAAGGGGGCGGGGTTGTTGGGGCATCTTTAGGGGTGCTGTATCTTGTTGAAGGTTTTTGCTTTAAAGCTTGAATCTGTTGACGAAGCTTATAGTTGGGTAAACCCGAGAGGGGAATGTTGAGGATTGCCAGGGCCTTAAGAAACTGAAGCCACCCGGGAGGTCTTCTGTCATCAGCAACCTTGTGGGCAGCTGTGGTACTTTTAAGCAAGTCAAGCATATGTGAACCCTTGACAACAGCGCCCTGAAGGATAAACTCTCCTTGGTCATTCCAAGTAGCGGTCTCCTTTGAGTCTTTTATCTTGTTCGTAATGTATCTAACATTTTTCCTGTTACGTGCCGGAACATGGGTCAACATGTCCTGCATAACTTTATCTTCAACAGGCATTTGATCATCAGCCAGGAAACTCGCAGGTACAGGCATTACAGGGGCTTGGCTCTCGCTAGGCCCGTCATCTTTTAAAGTGTCCGGTAGGAAAAGTGTTAAATGGTTGGTCTCTCTCTCCCCTTGTTTCACCAAGGCCAAATACCTTTGCAATAGGTTTGTGTATTTTTGGACCTTATCATAGGTGTTCAATCCTTTTCGGTTCACAATATCCTTCATGGCCGTATCCAAATCATTTTCTGCTGTTTGTCTGATATTTTCAGGACCCTGCACTTGTTTTTTTAAGTCTATCCAACTCTTGTTGTGGCACCAGATACATTTTATTGGCCATTACCCCCTGTGATCAACCCCCACGTCTGGCAGCAATAAGGCTGGTGATGAAGGGCACGGCTATACTTAGTAAAGGTAGAAGAAACCCCCCCCCGACTGTTGTATGCTATGTCTTTTCTTTTGAAGACTGGCCCTTTTATTGGCAAAAGAGTTTGATTGCTGTCTTTTGTCTCTTTAATTTTTTCAATTGGGTCAGGGTGAGTGGAATGCGTCCTTTGAGAAGATTCAAAGCAATCTCACATAGGGATAATATGATAATATGAGATCTGAAGAACAGTGACCCAAGATGGCCTTCCGTTCATTAGCTGTAGCCCCAACTAGGCCTCTCAAGAGTGGCAGGTTTCTTTTTAAACGCAGAGACATAGCGGTTACTTTTTAGGAATGTACGCAGCCAGCCACTCCCATGGGAACAGACCGGTTAGTAGCCTCAGGTGTTTTGGAGTATTTGCTTTTAAATCCACAATTACACAAGAAAATGGCGCTTTGTTAGCGTCCTCATAGCTCCCCATGAAATAGGATTTCCTTCCCGGGTACATCTGCAGAGCTAGAATATTAATATGTAGTTTGTCTCTAGGATTTTTGAAAAAAAACATGTAATTGGCGTTCAAACTGATGGTGCGGCTGTTTTTACCTTGGTGAAAGACATTCTGCACCAAGTAAAGCAATGACAGGTTTCTGTGATGAGTATATTGGGTAAAAGCTTGGGCAATTTTCGGGATGTTCGCTACCTGCAAATAGCATATCGTCCAAAACCAGCAGATTGTTTTGATGAGGAGGGAGAAGTTCATCACCAGACATGGATTCAGGTATTCTTTCAACAAACTTGATTTTTATTTTCTTCAACAATTCATCATACAGAGGTTGATTTCACGAGTAACACCACACAATATTATCAGGCTTTTGAGATAACACATGTTCAGAATTCTCTAAAATACTTTTTACAAAACAAGTTTTACCACTATTAGATGGGCCTGCGATTTAGGCCGAAAATGGGAGTTGCAACCGGGGGTCAAAACCTTCTACAGCAGTCATTATATCTTAAGCTATAAGACACACTGTGGCTTGTAGCATAAGTCAGTAGCCAAAGGGCAATGTGGTCCCGTCAGGCAAAAGCAGTCTCTTGTCATAGACAACCCTGAATCCTTTAGTAAGTGCGGCATTCCTTAGATGGAAGCCCTTTTTATCCCTATCAATTTTTTTGTAGGAGCTCAAAATCTCCAAGTCACTATTCCTGTCGTTTATGAAACCCTTGACCAAGCGTGTGATTGATTCCAAGTTTACACGCTGGGCATTTTCATAGTTTTGAGTCACACCTTTGGCTTTCAACACCACGTGATTGTCTTTAGTCCTAAGAGCATAGCTTTTGGGACCACAGGAGGACCATTCTGTGATATGGTCAACATCTTCAAGTTCACTCGTTAAACCACCCAGATAGTTGCTCAGTGGGGGGTTCCAATCACCCCATTTGCTTACATAGACCACAGAGTCTGTGTCGTGGTAAATAACCTGCCTCTGAAGCTGCTCCATGAGGGCGTACAGTTCAAGTCGGCCATAGGCCATGGTAAATGCTATAAGAAACACATTTACATTACCCGGGGGTAGAAACCACTTCTTGTTGCGCCTCCATTGCACCAGGGTAATGTCTTGACTCAAGAATGAAAAATGTGAAATTTCGTATTGGTCCAAAAAATCTAATAAATTCCTAAATTTATTGGTCCAAAAAATCCAATAAATTCCAAAATTTATTTGGGATCTTCAATGATCGATGTTGTTAGCATATTACATCTCTGCGATAATTTGTCCCAAAGCGAGTTCAAGTACAATTTCGACACATTTCTTTTGGTTTTGTTGACCTCTATTCTGTCAGAGTCAAGAAGTATGCCTTCTCTGTCATGATAATCTTGAATGTACCTGTCTTTGCTCTCTTGATCTGTGACCGATGCAGGATAGCCTTAAGCCATTTGCTTGCATCTATAGAAGGTCTTGATGTACTCTTTAAAATGAGTGTCTGATTTCCTGGACAAATTCCACACTTCAAAGATTTTGGCCACATACCTAAAGCCCCATCTCTAAAGCCTTAGAGAATTCAACTGTGACCCATACCCCTGTCAGGGCTCTTTCTTGATCTGAGTGATCACATGGGTTTTGCTGGTTGTTGTTTTCACTGCAGGTGCGACAAAGGGGAAAGAAAAGTTTTCCTTGAGGGTCCTTGCAATGCAACACTGGTATAAACAAACCCTTAGGAGGGTAGACAGTTGCTTTGATCAGACCAAAATAGTTTTGAGGTAAGTCAAATTCGCAATGAATAATTTCCGGATGCCCCATAGGATAGCATGAGGAACTCATTACATGAGGATAAAGGGATGAAAAATCTACATATCCTATTGGCTTGTCGGGTTGCGCTACATACCGCAATGTCAAAGCATTGGTACGGCCTCCATACAAGGCCTGTCGTGGTTCCAGGGGTTCTGGTGTGTCATAGCTGGAAAGGAAGGCTTGAACATGAGGATCAGACTTTTTGAGGGCGGCCCATTCGTGCTCCCACAAAACCTCCACTTTTAACCCGTAAGTAGCCTGTAAAGAATCCAACTTGTCTTGAAACTCTTGGTACATTTCCTCAAAAGTCTTTTGGGTTAGGACACACATGGCCTGGGGCACAAATCAAGATTTACAACCGTGGAAGAAACAACCGTTGTACTCATACACGGTCTCAAGCCCGTCAATCTGTGTGTATCCATCTACATGGTAAGAGCCAAATACCTTCTCCCCTCGATTCAAAGCATGTTGAATAAAAATGTCTTTATCCTAGGCCAAGTACTCCAACCATTGAATGGACCAACTAGAGTAGGACTTGAATTGGCGTCGGTAGTTGTCAGGCTATAGATGCTGTAGGTAGAAACTGTGTACGATAGGTTTTCATGCATGCCGATGCAATAGTTGTACAACTTCAGGGGTCAATGCCTGCATCTTTGATTACCTCTTCTCTGAATCTGAGGCATCCTTCACAAAGTATAACCACATCATTATCGCAGTATGATTCCATCTCTTTATGGAAATCAAAGGTGCCATGTTTTACTGTCTCGTACCACGTCATGAATCTCTCACGCTCTTTGGGGGACATTTGATCACACCCATACATTTCGGGGCTGGGATAAGATCCAATATAATGTAGATTCTCCTCAGATGTGAAGAAGTGGGGGAACCAGCCTTTCACAGAGTTTTCAAGGCCTCTGGCATTTGAGCCAATCTCATGGGTAAGAAGCTTAAACTGTCAATGTATCTCTGGTTGAAGGCGTCTACAAAACACAAGATTTTACTACCTTGAGCTATGACACTGGGTGCCATGCCTTGCTGTATCAAGGGGTTCAGAAGAAGGTAAGAGTCATAGGCTCTAGCATTGTGCGCTATAAACGTGAAGTTTCTGTACTGGGGTTTTCTAAAGTGTTTTAGAAAGAGCAGTGCACAATTGGGTCCCTCTGCCGACCACTTTTCACCCTTGAAAGTCATGGTAGATACAAAAATAGGCAAACTAACCCCCAATTGCTGATTTGTCTCAAAATACAGATTTATCTGAATGTTCATCTTCATCCAAGGGCTGAATATAACACTCGTGTGGCACGTCTTGAACCACTTTAGTGTCTCTGCTTTTCAAAGGCCCTTTACAGATTGGCCAATGTATGATTCCACACACATGCGGTTTAGGGCTATCTATTTTAAGTTTATAATTGCAATGGCATTTTGGGCATTTCTTGTGTCACAACTGCTTACAGATTTACAGGCCTTGGGGTGCCATGTTTTCAATTTTGTGTTTTTCATAACAGTAGGCCGAACTAAATGTGCGGTGGCAATCCTCACGGGGAGTCAAGTTTAAGGGTCGCATAGGACTATTTTCATCCAGACATACTGAACAGTTTTAATGAACAGTTTTAGTTTTCTTTCTGGTGTAGCCGGTATGGCTCAATGTACAGACATATGGTGCGCCTAAAAACGCTGTGATGTTAGTAAATGTTCGTTTTGCACATAAAAGTACAGAATCTGAGGATGAGGTTGGGGGTTGTTATGGAACTTCAAGAGAGCTGCATTAGCTCTACTGTGGTACAAAACCACAATCTTGACATTCAGAAAGTTTTCAAATTTGACTATGTCAAAGAAAGCCACAGCATCCTGTATACCGAGACCCACGGCCGTTTGGAGCTCTCTAGCCTTTTGTAACGCCGCTAGATCAGTACATTCAGGGTTAAGTAAATGGGATAGCCCTATTGCAAAGCATAGCTTATTACCTGGATTGTGAACGTTTATGAGGTAGGCCCTTTTATTGCTTATGATTTCTGATCGCATTAGGCTATCTAGCTTCCTTCTCTGACCCCCACCACCCTGGGGTTGCTGTATTATTTGCACTACAAGCTCGAGGGTCCTATCGGCTATGACAGAAGAATTTGACTGAACAAGTCATTCTAGCAGAGCGATAAATTGTTCAAGATCTGCTTCGCCATTGGGTAAAATAAGAGATACCATGTTATGCTGGCTATCTCCACAAATTTCCAACTGTAAGACATCACGTGGTTCCCCATTATCTCTTGCCCTGTCTAACAGTTCGTTCAGAGTATCCAATATCATTACATAAAACACAGCATAGTCAAGATTCGGATTCACCCATGTGAATTTAAAAAACTGACGAATCTCTGTATTGTTGAATTTATTTTGGTACACAACCGCAAAACTTCGATCAGTACCGTCTTCCTCCTGATTTATTAGACAATTTTCCAATTCCCCCAAAACATCGTATTGCATTTCAGACTCTTCTGACATGGGCGTTAACGGCTGGTATTGGGGGGGGGGGTGTGATGCCAAAGATGTCGGGGTCTCGTTCATCTGATTAATTAGGGATGTGAAGGCTTCGGGAATCTGTGATAACAGGTTTTCATCGGGCGTCCCTGACTCATTCATACGATTAATCATTTCTAGGAGTTCTGCTGGAATCTGTAATAATATGCATTCATCTATCGGTATTATGTCTGTTATCCCCGCCTCGTTCACACAATTAATAATTTCTAGTTCTGGCGGTATCTGTGATAAGAGGCTTTCAACTCTCCCAACTAGGTCTGTTGGCTCTGCCATTTGGATAATTAATGATGTGCGTTCTTGGGTTATTCTGGAAGGATCCGTGTTACATATATGATACATATATGATTTTAGCGCCTGTATTTGCGCACACAGACAGCATCGTGAGGAAGGCGCAGCAGCACCTCTTCAACCTCAGGAGGCTGAAGAAATTCGGCTTGTCACCAAAAGCACTCACAAACTTCTACAGATGCACAATCGAGAGCATCCTGGCGGGCTGTATCACCGCCTGGTATGGCAACTGCACCGCCCTCAACCGTAAGGCTCTCCAGAGGGTAGTGAGGTCTGCACAACGCATCACCGGGGGCAAACTACCTGCCCTCCAGGACACCTACACCACCCGATGCTACAGGAAGGCCATAAAGATCATCAAGGACATCAACCACCCGAGCCACTGCCTGTTCACACCGCTGTCATCCAGAAGGCGAGGTCAGTACAGGTGCATCAAAGCTGGGACCGAGAGACTGAAAAACAGCTTCTATCTCAAGGCCATCAGACTGTTAAACAGCCACCACTAACATTGAGTGGCTACTGCCAACACACTGTCAATGACACTGACTCTACTCCAGCCACTTTAATCATGGGAATTGATGGGAAATGATGTAAATATATCACTAGCCACTTTAAACAATGCTACCTTATATAATGTTACTTACCCTACATTATTCATCTCATATGCATACGTAGATACTGTACTCTATATCATCGACTGCATCCTTATGTAATACATGTATCACTAGCCACTTTAACTATGCCACTTGGTTTACATACTCATCTCATATGTATATACTGTACTCGATATCATCTACTGTATCTTGCCTATGCTGCTCTGTACCATCACTCATTCATATATCCTTATGTACATATTCTTTATCCCCTTACACTGTGTATAAGACAGTAGTTTTTTTTTTTGGAATTGTTAGTTAGATTACTTGTTCGTTATTACTGCATTGTCGGAACTAGAAGCACAAGCATTTCGCTACACTCGCATTAACATCTGCTAACCATGTGTATGTGACAAATAAAATTTGATTTGATTTGATTTGATTTTTAATCGGACTGCTGTTTAACATAAGTGGAATTGTTCTATGCCAGAATGATAGATCCTCTCAGTACTGGCGCTCAAGTAAAACCCTCATTTGTTTGTGTAGGAAAACCTTTCGGGATTTTAGAGCCCTGGAAACGGCTGTGAAAAACCTAGCTTGTTCTATTTCAGATCTGGATGTTGCCACCAAAGAATTGGCGGAATCAAGACGGTTGGCCGCATCCCATAATAGCCGGTCATCTACCTCTGAAATGTCATTTAAATCGGTGAAATCTTCCATTTTGGTTGTTTCATTGGGAATGTTCGGTGAGCCGGAATCCTCCGCATGCTCTAGATGTATGTGGTCTTCTGTGCCGTTATACGCCGGGGAGGAGTATTGAAAATAATACATACAAAATAGGTTATTCAATATAAAAACATGTTAGATACATAAAATGTCAAATACATTTCAGGCATAATACTATATATTAACGATACATAATTAAAATACCTCTGGGGTGAACAAGGATACGTCATTGAAGTGTAGTTTCAGAATGACTCTCAATGTGAGAGGCGAGGTAGTCTGAGTTAACCTCAAAGTTTAATGTTGCATCTTTCCATTTTTAACACACATTTAGCTGGGTTCAAAGCCCTTTTGAGATCATTGAACAACGCTTCAGAGATGAGCAACATTGCCGAATCAATTAGCACATCACAGGTTAAGCAGTCCTCCAGGACTGTTTCCAGGTATGGGCTTTTGGAATTGCGTTTTGTGGTCGTATTCCCCACAAAGTGGAGTGGTTGTTCGCAATGACGTGATGTGTCATCTGTGTTTATGGTGAAGACAGATGGACTATTTGAGGTTGGAGTGGAATTGGCTATTGCAATGTTTTTGATCTCTTTTTTCACAGTTTGGGTTTTGCATCGTTGGAAGCTGGAAAACGATTTTGATGTTTTTTATTTTTTATTTCACCTTTATTTAACCAGGTAGGCCAGTTGAGAACACATTCTCATTTATAACTGCGACCTGGCCAAGAAAGCAAAGCCGTGCAACAAAAACAACAACAAAGAGTTAGACATGGGATAAACAAACAAAATTAATAATGACCGAGTCTACTCCCTCCTGAAACGCAAGAGACAGAAATAGTACTACATTTTGGCCGAACAAGTCAACCCATATGTCCTGGCTCGTAGGCATTCAGTAATCCACCCTACACGCTAACTTCGTCAAATAAACAACACCAGTGTAATGCTCCGGGTGTCTTGGGTGTGGAGTCAAATGCAGGAAACAGAGATTTCAATGCTGTGTGTCTTTTAATAGCGCTTAACACACCACAGGGTGCTCACAAAAGTAACGTTCCAAACACAACAGAGCCGAAGGTTACATAAAAATAATCCCGCACAACAACCAGGCGGGCCGGCTGTCTAATAAAGACAAACTAATTAACCCTACACAGGTGCTACCACTAAACATACAAGGAGGGGGAGGAAAAACAATCAGTGGCAGCTAATAGGCCGGTGACGACGACCGCCGAGCGCCACCCGCCCGGGAAAAGGAAACACCCTCGGTCGGACTCGTGACAACCAGAGGCAACCTCTAGTATCTTGTTCAAATGGAAACACAAACACCCAACAACAAATCTTGCTAGAGCTCTAATTGTTCATTATGTAATCTGCTACACAATACATAAAGACTGAATTCAACAGTAAGGCCTAATTTTGTTTTAGGCTCCAATATGTCGAGACGTGACTTTCTTTAATCTGATGACTGTTATGTATCGAATCAACTGTGTTTAATTGTTACTCGATTAAATTAATAATGTAACAATGAACTAATTAGGAATTTGGGGCACCATGGAAGAAGTTGTTTAATGAGTTACCACCTCTCGTATTAAATTCAAGATGATAAATATATAAGATATATCGATAACTGTAATTTACTAATCATTACCTCATATCAGTCTCATTCTGAACATCGCAGACTTCTTGAATCCAGAACAACCCCATCCTTTCTGATTATTCAGTTCTAAATCAAATCAAATCAAATGTATTTATATAGCCCTTCGTACATCAGCTGATATCTCAAAGTGCTGTACAGAAACCCAGCCTAAAACCCCAAACAGCAAGCAATGCAGGTGTAGAAGCACGGTGGCTAGGAAAAACTCCCTAGAAAGGCCAAAACCTAGGAAGACACCTAGAGAGGAACCAGGCTATGTGGGGTGGCCAGTCCTCTTCTGGCTGTGCCAGGTGGAGATTATACAGAACATGGCCAAGATGTTCAAATGTTCATAAATTACCAGCATGGTCGAATAATAATAAGGCAGAACAGTTGAAACTGGAGCAGCAGCACGGCCAGGTGGACTGGGGACAGCAAGGAGTCATCATGTCAGGTAGTCCTGGGGCATGGTCCTAGGGCTCAGGTCCTCCGAGAGAGAGAAAGAAAGAGAGAAGGAGAGAATTAGAGAACGCACACTTAGATTCACACAGGACACCGAATAGGACAGGAGAAGTACTCCAGATATAACAAACTGACCCTAGCCCCCCGACACATAAACTACTGCAGCATAAATACTGGAGGCTGAGACAGGAGGGGTCAGGAGACACTGTGGCCCCATCCGAGGACACCCCCGGACAGCGCCAAACAGGAAGGATATAACCCCACCCACTTTGCCAAAGCACAGCCCCCACACCACTAGAGGGATATCTTCAATGACCAACTTACCATCCTGAGACAAGGCTGAGTATAGCCCACAAAGATCTCCGCCATGGCACAACCCAAGGGGGGGGAACCAACCCAGACAGGATGACCACATCAGTGAATAAACACACTCAGGTGACGCATCCCTTCCAGGGACGGCATGAGAGAGCCCCAGTAAGCCAGTGACAGCCCCTGTAATAGGGTTAGAGACAGAGAATCCCAGTGGAAATAGGGGAACCGGCCAGGCAGAGACAGCAAGGGCGGTTCGTTGCTCCAGAGCCTTTCCGTTCACCTTCCCACTCCTGGGCCAGACTACACTCAATCATATGACCCACTGAAGAGATGAGTCTTCAGTAAAGACTTAAAGATTGAGACCGAGTTTGCGTCTCTGACATGGGTAGGCAGACCATTCCATAAAAATTGAGCTCTATAGGAGAAAGCCCTGCCTCCAGCTGTTTGCTTAGAAATTCTAGGGACAATTAGGAGGCCTGCGTCTTGTGACCGTAGCGTACGTGTAGGTATGTACGGCAGGACCACATCAGAGAGATAGGTAGGAGCAAGCCCATGTAATGCTTTGTAGGTTAGCAGTAAATCCTTGAAATCAGCCCTTGCTTTGACAGGAAGCCAGTGTAGAGAGGCTAGCACTGGAGGAATATGATCACATTTTTTGGTTCTAGTCAGGATTCTAGCAACCGTATTTAGCACTAACTGAAGTTTATTTAGTGCTTTATCCGGGTAGCCGGAAAGTAGAGCATTGCAGTAGTCTAACCTAGAAGTGACAAAAGCATGGATACATTTTTATGCATCATTTTTGGACAGAAAGTTTCTGATTTTTGCAATGTTACGTAGATAGAAATTCTAGGGACAATTAGGAGGCCTGCGTCTTGTGACCGTAGCGTACGTGTAGGTATGTACGGCAGGACCACATCAGAGAGATAGGTAGGAGCAAGCCCATGTAATGCTTTGTAGGTTAGCAGTAAATCCTTGAAATCAGCCCTTGCTTTGACAGGAAGCCAGTGTAGAGAGGCTAGCACTGGAGGAATATGATCACATTTTTTGGTTCTAGTCAGGATTCTAGCAACCGTATTTAGCACTAACTGAAGTTTATTTAGTGCTTTATCCGGGTAGCCGGAAAGTAGAGCATTGCAGTAGTCTAACCTAGAAGTGACAAAAGCATGGATACATTTTTATGCATCATTTTTGGACAGAAAGTTTCTGATTTTTGCAATGTTACGTAGATGGAAAAAAGCTGTCCTTGAAATGGTCTTGATATGTTCTTCAAAAGAGAGATCAGGGTCCAGAGTAATGCCGAGGTCCTTCACAGTTTTATTTGAGACGACTGTACAACCATTAAGATTAATTGTCAGATTCAACAGAAGATCTTTGTTTCTTGGGACCTAGAACAAGCATCTCTGTTTTGTCCGAGTTTAAAAGTAGAAAGTTTGCAGCCATCCACTTCCTTATGTCTGAAACACATGCTTCTAGCAAGGGCAATTTTGGGGCTTCACCATGTTTCATTGAAATGTACAGCTGTGTGTCATCCGCATAGCAGTGAAAGTTAACATTATGTTTTCGAATAACATCCCCAAGAGGTAAAATATATAGTGAAAACAATAGTGGTCCTAAAATGGAACCTTGAGGAACACCGAAATTTACAGTTGATTTGTCAGAGGACAAACCATTCACAGAGACAAACTGATATCTTTCCGACAGATAAGATCTAAACCAGGCCAGAACTTGTCCGTGTAGACCAATTTGGGTTTCCAATCTCTCCAAAAGAATGTGGTAATCGATGGTATCAAAAGCAGCACTAAGGCAGGACAGATGCAGATTGAATTATTTATTTACTAACTAACTAAATAATAACACAGAATACACATACACTTACATGAGACAAAAGTCCCTAGTGGACTGACAAGATAGGGCTTATTACACAGTGATGGAAAAGGGAGGGGGGAAACTAGAGAGATACGGAAAAAGGGATATTTATCGTGGATACATTCTATAACTATTCTCACATCAATCATATACCTTGCACATGAACCACCGCCCGTGGTTCATGTGAAAAGTAATGTATTTACGTGTAGATGTCTTTGTTAGTCGTCTCTCGGTTGAAACCAATCAATCCTCTATGCAGGTATTCCCAAACTGGGGTACGTGCAATGCCCCCAGGGGTACGCCAAATAAAAATTAGATTTTTTGTTATTTTTTATGAATATATATTTTGTCATATTTTCAAACAGTATGTTTATATTTTCCAACAGGGCTATACATTTGGGTGAGGTTTTTCTCTTGCATGAGTAGACTCGTTTCACATTCAAAAACAAAAAAAGAAACCATCTAGTGTTCGGCAAAATAACAACACAATGTCAAATTTGGGGTGGCAGGGTAGCCTAGTGGTTAGCGCGTTGAATTGGTAACCGCAAGGTTGCAAGTTCAAACCCCTGACAAGGTACAAATCTGTTGTTCTGCCCCTGAACAGGCAGTTAACCCACTGTTCCTAGGCTGTCATTGAAAATAAGAATTTGTTCTTAACTGACTTGCCTAGTTAAATAAAGGTAAATAAAAAATACAGGTAGCCAAGTCAAATAATTAACATCCAGTTATATTAAATGTTACTCTCTTGTGGGAAACCTTCCATTTTGCGCAGACATTTAGAAACTAAACATGACAATTTGAAAAATAAGCCACGGTAGTTTTTGGAGTGAGAATAAAGACAACCTTTGAGTAATAAGATATGTAATAAAGCAACAGATACCATTAATAAGAAGGGGCTAGAAGCACCTTATATGGTGAGCTACCAAGTGGCTAGGCCAGGCAAGCACCACACTATTGTGGATGACTTAATTATTCCTGCAGCCGTGGATATGGCTGGGACAATGCTGGGGGAAAGGCCAACAAAACTATTTAAACAAAACTAACAAAACAATGCCTTCATCAAACAACACTGTTTCACGATGCATCAGTGACATGGCAGGAGATGTTTTGAAACAAATGCTGCTTCGCATACAAGCCAGTGAATGATATGCATTAGAGCTGGATGAGTCAATAGACATGGCGGGCCTAGCACAGCTCCTAGTATATGTCTGTTACGTTTATGCGGGGTCAATTAAGTATGACATCCTCTTCTGCAAACCACTGGAAACCAGGACGACATGAGAGGATGTTTTTAAAAGTACTGGACAGCTTTGTGACATCAAATGGACTTTGGTGGTGAAGATATGTTCGTATCTGTACTGATGGCGCAAAAGCCATGACAGGGAGACATAGTGGAGTGGTAACGCATGTGCAAGCAGTTGCTCCCGACGTCATGAGTACATTCCAGCATCCACAGAAAGGCTCTTGCTGCCAAGGGAATGCCTGACAGCTTGAAAAAGGTTTTGGACACTACAGTGAAAATGGTCAACTTTGTTAAAGCAAGGCCCTTGAATTCTCATGTATTTTCTGCATTCTGTAATGATATGGACAGCGACCAGGTAACGCTTTTACAACAAACAGAAGTGCGCTGGTTATCAAGGGGCAAAGTATTGACATGTTTTTTTAACCCTTGTGTAGTCTTAACATTCTGTACGCTTCCCTTGTCCTAAGGGTCACAAATAACTCGCCTTCACTAAACCCCTAAAATAAAGCAGCTTAATTGAAATCATGGTGATCTTCCTCTTCAGGAGCTGCTGGCTGAGTTCATAAGAGGTGAAGAAATTGTCACACGTGACATTGTGCCCCCTCAGACCATCTGTCACATCAAGCACAACCCGCATCCCCTGGCTCTTCTCTGGGCCTCCACTGGTCGGCTTCCCTGTGTAAACTTGCATCTTCCAAGAATAGCTGGATTGTGCGTCACAGGCCACCCATATCTTGATGCCAAACTTTGCTGGCCTGCCGGGCAAATACTGCCACAGAGGACAGCAACCTTTTGACAAAAGAGATTACTATCAGTAATTAGTATCAGTGTCACAGAAAACAATCATATAAATAAATGATATTACAGCAATACATAATAAAGTTAACGATGAAAATCACTTACATTACTGATAAGAAAATAAAAAATATACCTCTGAATGGAACCTGTTGCTCATCCACTGTTACTTCAGGCCCAGGGTTGTAGAGATACGGCAGATGCTCCAGCCACTTCCAGACTTCTCTTATGGCCGCCAGTTTGTCTCTCACACGCCTTGCAGGTCTTGACTCATGGTTATGAAATCATAGCATTCTTGAGAAAGTGTGGAAGACTTTCAGTGGCATGGAAAATCGCCCTTCAACTCTGCATCCCAGAGACTACCTGTAGCCTTGCCCTGGGACCTATACACACCTGCTAAGATTAGCAGCCCTATGTATGCATGCAGGTCAATCTCACCCATCCTTTTTCAGTCGTCTCCATATTTACGGAAACACTCTGTGATGATTTTTTCGATGGCTGCTGTGATGAACATGTAGAATGTTGAGGCGATGTCCTGGGCATGGGCAACTGCATGTCTTGTGGGCCCTGGGGTCATCCTTATGACATTTTGTGCTGCCATTCTGCCCTGGTTGTCAAATGGTGACAAGGACCATGTTATTTTGCTGTTCTTTGACAGAAATGTCTCTCTTTCAGCTTGCAGGATTTATTCTTCATCTGAAGATGATGCATCATGCTCTGGGTTGTATTCTTCCCAGTCTTCTTCTTCAAATACCTCCCCCTCTTCGAAAACATTGTTGTCTTGTTCCTCCTGGGAATCTGAAAAAATCAGATCTACGACCTGTTGGCCACTGAAATGTGCACTCATGGCTTCAGCAAATAGAGAACTGGAGGGATTGTTGTCTGCAGCAACTGACTGCATTCCCATTAGTAAACAATGCTTTCAAGAAATGTTTATTTTGTCTGAAATGCTGTTGATTTTGTCTGGGAACTTGAGTCATGTGTAGGGTCGTGGAGTGGTGATGCTGCACATGCACAAAACATTTTAGTTTTTTCTTTGTTCAATCAGTAGCACACATAATCTCAATTTATCATTGTGTGTATGTGTGTGTGCGTGTGTGTGTGTGTATCTTTGTGGTTTTTGTGGTTTGTAAATGATTTTTTACTGCAGGGTGAAAAATGACCCTAAGACAATATTTGTACCCTGGTGGTGTACAGCTTCATGGAAATATGAACAAATGAGATGTTTCATTTTTTTTATTGTTGGGGTCCCTAGGAAAAGTCATCAAATTTGAAGTTGAAAAAATACAATTTTGTTTTCTCTGCTGTTAAACACATTTTTGACAACACAAGTGTTAACTGAGAGACAAGCTTAATGTTTTCTTTACTGACCATACTTTTCAATTGTCTGACCGCTGAATTTAAACTGAAATTGGGATTTTATTTTAGGAATAAGGCTTGTTTTTCTTTTGAAGCCAGAAGGAGGCAAGTATCAGCTACATTTATGCCTTTACTCGACTATGGAGATATTTTATATGTGAATGCTTCCGCTCAGTGTTTGAGATCAATTGACACCCTTTACCATGGCATTTTGAGATTTGTTTTAAACTGCAAAACCCTTACGCACCACTGCACTTTGTATACCAGGGTTGGCTGGCCTTCTCTAGTCACTCGTAGGCTCAGGCACTGGTATACTTTTATTTACAAAGCCATTTTGTGTTTACTACCTTTTTATTTGGCCATTTTTATTGTTCAGAAATGTGGTGGGTACTCTCTTCGTTTGCTGGACTTCATCCTGCTAACTGTTCCAAATGTCCGAACTGAATTTGGTAAAATGGCCTTTATGTACTCTGCGCCATCGTCTTGCAATGCCTTACAAAATACTTTTAAACTGGAAGAACTTGTCCCGATTGGTATTTTTAAATAACTGATGAATGATCTTGAGACTGATTCCCTGACCTGTCAATGTTTTTAATTTGCAGTTTTTGATTTTGTTATACTCTTGTGAATTCTATGGATTTCACTAGATTACTTGTAGTTTTTCATGTTGTTTGTCTGTAATTTTTGTAACGACTTGGTGCTGCCTATCTTGGCCAGGACGCTCTTGAAAAATCTATTTTAAATCTCAATGAGCCCTTCCTGTTTAAATAAAGGTTAAATTAAAAATAAAAATAAATTACATTTAAAATTAAATTAAAATAAAAAATATTGATATATTGAAGCAACATCTCAAGGCGTCTGTCAGGAAGTTAAAGCTTGGTCTCAAATGGGTCTTCCAAGTGAACAATGACCCCAAGCCTACTTCTAAAGTTGTGGAAAAATGGCTTAAGGACAACAAGTCAATGTATTGGAATGGCCATCACAAAGCCCAGACCTCAATCCCATAGAAAATGTGTGGGTAGAACTGAAAAAGCATGTGTGAGCATGGAGGCCTACAGTTACACCAGCTCTGTCAGGGGGAATGGGCCAAAATTCACCCAACTTATTGTGGGAAGCTGGTGGAAGGCTACCCGAAATGTTTGATCCAAGTTAAACAATTTAAAGGCAATCCTAACAAATACTAATTAAGTGTATGTAAACTTCTGACCCACTGGAAATGTGATGAATTAAATAAATGCTTAAATAAACTATTCTCTGTACTATTATTCTGACATTTCACATTATTATAATAAAGTGGTGCTCACACAAGCACTAATTCAACATAGTGAAGATAAAAAGTAAATAAACAGAAAGCACAGTATGTGTGGATGGTGTGGTGTATGTTTATTTTTATTTGTAAGGTTTGGAAAGTTGAGTGAGTGAGTAATGAAATGGTTGCATATCCCAGAGCCAATGTATTGCTGTGGGCCGGGGTATGAGAAGGCTTTCAATGTTGTTCAGATGATAGATATACTTTTATAATGAATTATATGTCTTATCATGGTGGAACAGTTTTAAAATGGATGATACATTTGATTTGTTATTGTCCTATCATGGGGAACTACATTTTTAAAATAAATTATATCTAATTATTTATTTATGATCCTATTTTAATGGTACGGTCCATGACCCTATACCCTAGACACCCACCTGAATGACCCAGATACTAAGGAGAAGTCCCTAACTGTTTTATGTGCATGCTGTAAGCGGTCTGTATGCAGCCAAATGATGGTCAGAGACCAAGAGCAGTACTGCCCCCTCAAGATTCTGAGCCTGATTGGCAGGATTGGTCCTGCAAAGCCAAAGCCCCCTAAAGGGAGAGCATACTACACAAGGAAATACTCAAAGCTGCTAATGAGATCCTTGATGACCTTGTACCTAGCCGGTGGAGATTCCGGTGGGGTGCCCCCACCCAGGCAGTGGCAGTGCTGGCAGCACTAGCTGCAGTAACCCATGAGGAGGGCGGTCACACTCGGACATTCAGAGAGGGGGTATATTATTGTGACCCTAGTGGCACAGAATCAAGTCGGACTGCATGGGATGCTTGGGAATATGGTCAATATGGGTAACCGTATTGTGGGTGTGTTACGGTTTTCTAGCGGTGATGAAGGAGAGTCGGACCAAACTGCAGCGTGTCGATTGAGATTCATGTTTAATCAAATAAAGAAACACGAACACTACACAAAACAATAAACGTAATCAAAACCGAAACAGCCTATCTAGTGCAAACTAACCGAGAGTACACATAGGACACTAAGGACAATCACCCACGACAAACTCAAAGAATATGGCTGCCTAAATATGGTTCCCAATCAGAGACAACGATAAGCACCTGCCTCTGATTGAGAACCATTCCAGACAGCCATAGACTTTGCTAGATAACCCACTAAGCTACAATCCCAATACCACCACCAAAACCCCAAGACAAACACACCACAATTACAAAAACCCCATGCCACACCCTGGCCTGACCAAATACATAAAGATAAACACAAAATACTTTGACCAGGGCGTGACAGAACCCCCCTAAGGTGCGGACTCCCGAACGCACAACCTAAACCTGTAGGGGAGGGTCTGGGTGGGCATCTGTCCGCGGTGGCGGCTCTGGTGCTGGACGTGGACCCCACTCCATAATTGTCTTAGTCCACCTCCTTAGTGTCCCTTGAGTGGCGACCCTCGCCGCTAACCTTGGCCTAGGAAATCTAACAACGGGCCCCACTGGACTGAGGTAGCTCGGGACCGAGGGGAAGCTCGGGACCGAGGGGAAGCTCAGGACCGAGGGGAAGCTCAGGAGTGAGGGGAAGCTCAGGAGTGAGGGGAAGCTCAGGAGTGAGAGGAAGCTCAGGAGTGAGAGGAAGCTCAGGAGTGAGAGGAAGCTCAGGCAGGTTGATGGATCTACCAGATCCTGGCTGGCTGGTGGTTCCGGCAGATCCTGGCTGACTGGCACTTCTGGCGGATCCTGGCTGACTGGTGGATCCTGGCAGACTGGCGGATCCTGGCTGACTGGTGGATCCTGGCTGACTGGCGGATCCTGGCAGACTGGCGGATCCTGGCAGACTGGCGGATCCTGGCAGACTGGCGGATCCTGGCTGAATGGCGGATCTAACTGATCCTGGCAGACTGGCGGATCCTGGCTGACTGGCAGATCCTGGCCGACTGGCAGTTCTGGCGGATCCTGGCTGACTGGTGGATCCTGGCAGACTGGCGGATCCTGGCTGAATGGCGGATCTAACTGATCCTGGCAGACTGGCGGATCCTGGCAGACTGGCGGATCCTGGCAGACTGGCACTTCTGGCGGATCCTGGCTGACTGGTGGATCCTGGCAGACTGGTGGATCCTGGCTGACTGGCGGATCCTGGCTGAATGGCGGGATCCTGGCCGACTGGTGGATCCTGGCTGACTGGCGGATCCTGACCGACTGGCAGATCCTGGCCGACTGGCAGATCCTGGCCGACTGGCAGATCCTGGCCGACTGGCAGATCTGGCGGATCCTGGCAGACTGGCGGATCCTGGCAGACTGGCGGATCCTGGCAGACTGGCGGATCCTGGCCGACTGGCAGTTCTGGCAGATCCTGGCCGACTGGCAGTTCTGGCGGATCCTGGCCGACTGGCGGATCCTGGCCGACTGGCGGATCCTGGTCGACTGGCGGATCCCGGTTGACTGGCAGTTCTGGCAGATCCCGGCTGACTGGCGGATCTGGAAGAGTCTGGTTGACTGGCAGATCTGGAAGAGTCTGGTTGACTGGCAGATCTGGAAGAGTCTGGTTGACTGGCAGATCTGGAAGAGTCTGGCTGACTGGCAGATCTGGAAGAGTCTGGCTGACTGGCAGATCTGGAAGAGTCTGGCTGACTGGCAGATCTGGAAGAGTCTGGCTGACTGGCGGATCTAACTGATCCTGGCGGATCTGGCGGCGCTGGGCAGCCTGGCGGCGCTGGGCAGACTGGCGGCACTAGCTGCTCCATATAGGCTGACAGCTCTGGCGGCTTCTTACAGACTGACAGCTCTGGCGGCTCCGTGCTGACTGGCTGCTCCTTGCAGCCTGGCAGCTCCTTGCAGACTGACAGCTCCTTGCAGACTGACAGCTCCTTGCAGACTGACAGCTCCTTGCAGACTGACAGCTCCGTGCAGACTGACAGCTCTTGCAGACTGACAGCTCCTTGCAGACTGACAGCTCCTGCAGACTGGCTGCTCATGCAGACTGACATCTCTGGCTGCTTCATGCAGACTGACAGCTCTGGCTGCTCCATGCAGGCTGACAGCTCTGGCGGCTGGCACAGACTGACAGCTCTGGCTGCTCCATGCAGACTGTGCAGACTGGCAGCTCCATGCAGACTGGCAGCTCCATGCAGACTGGCAGCTCTGGCTGCTCCATGCAGACTGACAGCTCTGGCTGCTCCATGCAGACTGACAGCTCTGGCTGCTCCATGCAGACTGACAGCTCTGGCTGCTCCATGCAGACTGACAGCTCTGGCTGCTCCATGCAGACTGACAGCTCTGGCTGCTCCATGCGGACTGGCAGCTCTGGCTGCGCTGAACAGGCGGGAGGCTCCGGCAGCGCTGTAGAGGAGAAAGGCTCTGGCTGCGCTAAACAGGCGGGAGGCTCCGGCAGCGCTGTAGAGGAGGAAGGCTCTGGCTGCGCTGAACAGGCGGGAGGCTCCGGCAGCGCTGTAGAGGAGAAAGGCTCTGGCTGCACTAAACAGGCGGGAGACTCCAGCAGCGCAGGAGAGGAGAAAAGCGCTGGCTGCGCTGAACAGGCGAGGCACACTGAAGGCCTGGTGCGTGGTGCTGGAACTGGTGGTACTGGATCGAGGACACGCACAGGAAGCCTGGTGCGGGGAGCTGCTACCGAAGGACTGGAGTGTGGAGGTGGCACAGGATGGGCTAGACCGTGAAGGCGTACTGGAGATCTTGAGAGCAGTGTTGGCACAGGACGTGCAAGGCTAGGGATGTGCACAGGAGGCCTGGTGCGTGAGGCTGGCACCAACTTCACCAGCCGACTAACACGCACCTCAGGACGAGTATGGAGCGCTAACCCAGGTGCCATCAAATCCCCAACACGTTCCGTCGGGCGAATTCCATGCAAAAAGCACCAACACAGCAACTCCCTCATTTCTCTCTCCTCCAATTTCCCCATTAACTCCTTCACAGTCTCTGTTTCGCTCACCTCCAACACCGGCTCTGGTTCTGGTCTCCTCCTTGGCTCCTCAGATAAACAGGGAGAGTTGGCTCAGGTCTGACTCCTGGCTCTGCCACACTCTCCCTGAGCCCCCCCCCCCAAGACATTTTTGGGGCTGATTCTCAGGCTTCCATCCGCTACGCCGTGCTGCCTCCTCATATCTGCGCCTCTCAGCTTTCGCCGCCTCCAGTTCTTCCTTGGGGCGGCGATATTCTCCAGGCTGAGCCCAGGGTCCTTTACCGTCCAGTTCTTCCTCCCATGTCCATTTCTCCAGGTGGTGCAGCCTCTCCCACTGCAGCTGCTGCTGCTCCTGCTGCTGCTGCCTGTTAACACGCTGCTTGGTCCGTTGGTGGTGGGTGATTCTGTTATGGTTTTCTAGTGGTGATGAAGGAGAGTCGGACCAAACTGCAGCGTGTCGATTGAGATTCATGTTTAATCAAATAAAGAAACACGAACACTACACAAAACAATAAACGTAATCAAAACCGAAACAGCCTATCTAGTGCAAACTAACCGAGAGTACACATAGGACACTAAGGACAATCACCCACGACAAACTCAAAGAATATGGCTGCCTAAATATGGTTCCCAATCAGAGACAACGATAAGCACCTGCCTCTGATTGAGAACCATTCCAGACAGCCATAGACTTTGCTAGATAACCCACTAAGCTACAATCCCAATACCACCACCAAAACCCCAAGACAAACACACCACAATTACAAAAACCCCATGCCACACCCTGGCCTGACCAAATACATAAAGATAAACACAAAATACTTTGACCAGGGCGTGACAGGGTGTTTCAGAGAAAAGGTGTACGTTTGACCTCCATCATCTAGGATGTGACAATGGTAAATAAAATCTCTACATTTTTGCCTATTTTTTTGTGCGGTTTTAATTAACAGTAATTTTGATCCAAATGTGCAAATTGTCCAAACAGATCCTCAAGGTAGATGGATTATTTTAAATATGTTATTGGACAATAAACAGATATGGCTTATTAACCTATACGGTCTGAATAATGATGATCCAAGCTTCCTTGAAAATATATATAAGAACTCTACAAGCAACACTACTCTATTATTATGGTGGGAGATTTTAATACGGTCTTAATTAAATACCTCTATGGACCGGAAAGGAAATCCCACTACAAACTATCACCCTCAGGCACTTAAGGAAATCATGACTGTCATGGATATATTGGAATTAGTGGATATATGGAGACTTAAATACCCTGACCTCGTGAGATATACATGGCGGAGGGTTAATCAAACTAGTCGCCTTGACTACTTTCTTATACCATTCTCTCTGGCACCAAAAGTTTAAAAAGTGTTGATAGGGGACAGAATGCGGTCAGATCATCACATAATTGGCATATATATTACTCTTACAGAATTTCCACGTGGGCGAGGATATTGGAAATTTAATCAAAGCCTACTAGATGATAAATTGTTTAGAACTAGGACAGAAGAATTTATAACTGACTTTTTCAGACATAACATAGGTACAGCAGATCCCCTTACTGTATGGGACACTTTTAAATGTGCCTTTAGAGGCAATGCAATTCAGTACTCATCTATAAAAGAAAAGCAATTTAGATCAAAAGAGTCCATATTAACAAAGCAAATTGAAGGACTAACAGTACAGATAGATAGCAATAAAAACAGTACTATAGAGGCACAGAATAAGTTAGAGGAAAAACAAAAAGAAATGGAGGAACTTATTCAAGAATGATCTAAGGTAATATATTATAATAATAAAGCGAACTGGATGGAATATGAAGCGAACTGGATGGAATATGGGGAAAAATGCACCAAATTCTTTTTCAATCTTCAATATAGAAATGCTACCAAAAAAATGTATTAAAACTTGTTTCAAATGATGGAGTCACGCATGATTCACCAAATGATATTTTGAAAGAGGAAGTAAAGAACTTAAAGAATATGTTTTCATTTCAGGCTCCTCCATCTCCACTAACTGAAACTAATTGTATGTTTTTTCCCTAATAATAATGTAAAATGAATATCTGTACAGAAAGACTCATGTGAAGGCCAAATTACTGAGGAACTGCTTGAGGCAATTGGGGCCTTTAAGGATGGGAAAACTCCAGGGCTGGATGGCATACCAGTGGAAGTATACAAAACTTTTTTCCGTATACTCAAAGGACCATTATTGGCTTGTTTTAACCACTCCTATATAAATGGTAGTTTATCAGACATGCAACAAGAAGGTCTTGATATCATTATTACTGAAACAGGACCCAAGTGGTATTGTCACGACCGTCGTATGAAGCGGACCAAAATGCAGCGTGGTATGTGTTCATGATGATGTTTTAATTAAAGAAAGCACTGAACACTGAATACAAAACAATAAACAAATAACGACCGTGAAGCTATAATAAGAACTGTGCTGAACACAAGCAACTGACATAGACATAGACAATCACCCACAAACAAACAGTGAAACCCAGGCTACCTAAGTATGATTCTCAATCAGAGACAACTAATGACACCTGCCTCTGATTGAGAACCATACTAGGCCGAAACATAGAAATGAAAAACAAACATAGACTGCCCACCCCAACTCATGCCCTGACCATACAAAATAATGTCAAAACAAAGGAAATAAAGGTCAGAACGTGACAGGTATATATAAAGATCCAGTCCATTTAAAAAATTGGAGACCTCTTACACTTCAGTGTTGTGATGCAAAAATCCTAGCAAAATGCTTGGCATCATCCTAATCAGACAGGTTTTTTACATGGACGATACACTGGAGATAATATAAGACAAGTACTGGAAACAATAGAACACTATGAATATCGGACACCAGGCCTGGTTTTCATAGCTGATTTTGAAAAGGCTTTTGATAAAGTACGACTGGAGTTTATATATTAATGCCTAGAATATTTCAATTTTGGGGAATCTCTTATAAAATGGATTAAGTTTATGTATAGTAACCCTAGGTGTAAAATAATAAATAATGGCTACATCTCAGAAAGTTTTAAACTATCTAGAGGAGTAAAACAAGGTTGTCCACTATCGGCATATCTATTTATTATTGCCATCGAAATGTTAGCTGCTAAGATTAGATCAAACAATAATATTAAGGGATTCGAAATCCGTGGCTTAAAAACTAAGGTATCATTGTACGCTGATGATTCTTTTTTTATCCACAATTGGAGTCTCTCCACGGCCTCTTAGAGGATCTAGATACTTTTGCTATCCTCTCTGGATTAAAACCAAATTATGATAAATGTACCATATTACGTATTGGATCACTAAAAAATGCACATTTCCCATTACCATGTAGTTTACCAATTAAATGGTCTGACGGAGATGTGGACATACTTGGTATACAAATCCCAAAAGAAAGAAATGATCTCACTCCAATAAATGTTTATAGAAGGTTAGCAAAAATAGATAAGATCTTGCTACCATGGAAAGGAAAATACCTGTCTATTTGTGGAAAAATCACCCTGATTAACTCCTTAGTTATATCACAGTTTACCTATTTGCTTATGGTTTTGCCTACACCTGCTTTTTAAATTATATGAACAAAAAATATTCAATTTCATTTGGAACGGCAAGCCAGATAAAATTAAAAGGGCATTAGACCTCTCACTAAAGGCATCAGTCATACAAAAGTTATACTTAAATCCAAACTGGTTCTCTAGTC